>NW_026606977.1:372500-520000 GCF_029890125.1 Rhinichthys klamathensis goyatoka | reverse complement strand
CAAAACCAACATTTCGTTTAAGCGACTTTGTCTCAGATAGCCAAAATTCTTTAGGAAAAAATAAAAATAAATAAATGTTAACATATCAATCAAAAGTTTGTGTCATGCTCACAAAGGCTGCATTTATTTATCAGTCATTTTGTGAAATATAACTACAATTTAAAATAACAATTTTCCATTTAATATATTTTAAAATGTACTATATATTCGTGTGATGGCAAAGCTGTTTCCCCCCCTTTATTGTCACATGATCGATTCTTCCGAAATCATTTCAATATGCTCAAGAAACATTTCTTATGTTGAAAACAGTTGTGCAGCTAAATGTATTTTTTGAAAATATTAAATGTTTTTTTTTTTTTAGAAATGCAAAAATCTTAACTGACAATAATAAGTGTATATATAAAATGTATGATGATTTGGATCAGATAATTGGGTAATCTGGTTTTGGAACAGTTTGATTCAAAATAAACCTAATTACCATGCAGAATTCCAATGTCAAATATATTGAATTAAAAAGGTCAGATTGGCCCGTAGTGGCCATTTCACAAGCCTCACACACAGTCCAGAATCCCTGAACATCCAGCAAACAAGCCTTTCCGATGTGCCTGAATCCTGGACGATAAACACAATATCGTATCAAGTGTGAGCGTGAAAGGTTTCCTCCAACAGCATCACTGCCATTATTACAGCCCTGAATCCTGTGGGACGATTTTTCTCGCACGGTGCAGGCAATGCAAACCTTCCCTGCGTCCACAAGGTCACTGAACAAGACCAGCTGACATCTCTGTGTAGTCTTCTCAACAGGGGATCACACTTGGTCAGAGACATCATTTCGTAGCGCAGCATGACTGACTTGGAAGAAACCTGCAAGGAATCCAAAGCGGAAAAAGCTGAAGTGTGTCTGATGTGTACAATGGCGTCTTATCCGAGATGCTTTGAGCATCATGTGGCAAAGCAAACCCGTCTACAGTTTGTTTAGCCGTCCATCCATCTATCAGCCGGTCTGAGTTTGAGAAAAAACACCACCTCTAATCAGTTTTAAGATGTTATGTAAGACATAAAGCTTGCAGACTTTAAGTTTGTCTGCAGAAAGTGTTGGTTTACGTGGTGAGTCACAAAAGCATTTTCACAAGAACTCACTGAGCATATTCACAAATGTGATGCTGGGGAAATGAGAAAATTAGGCCTTGCAAAGCGAATGTAATGAGTTTGCTAGTGTCAATATAATCTGCAAGAACAACATCTATTGTGTTATGCAATTCATGTCAAATTCATCTTAGACGTTAGTTCGAGGAGGAGGGGGAAACAACATGACTATTTCATTTACTTCAAAACGAGCAGAGATTAAAAGTAAGCCGTTTATTCCATTTGTAACACAGAGCAAGAAGGGCGTCTAGTTGGAGGTCATCAGTGTAGAGGTCAGTGTTAGCTTTTGTCTATATAGCATTTTCTTGTACAAGAACTTCACAAACTATGTAGTTTATATCACCTAAAAATGCTTAATTCTATAAGCATAGAAGAATGGTTCATACAAAAATTAAATCATTTACAAAATGTCATTCCAACAGGACACCCATTTCCACCTCAGAGTAAATATAAGGTAAATGTGAGCAAAAGTTTTAAATAAGAAATAGTCACATTGTGAGGGATATAGTCAATTATATTTTATTTTCAATTTTTTTGCAACAGAAACAGGCTTCTGTACAAAACTGACTTTCTTTTATGGATCACAATGTATTTTAAAAATAAAGTAATAATTATTTTCTTTTTTGTATAAGACAAATGGACAGTGACTGGTGGCTGTCAATACAAATGCACCAAAATTAATCCGTATTAAATTATATTTAAAAAATATTTCTTCCATATTTTTAATATTAAAAGTCATAATTGTTGTAAAATCACCTTGAAGAAAGAAGCTTTTATAAGGACTTTTGGGGTCGGTGAGGTTTGATCAGAAGTCTCTGATCAAAAACAGTAAAATTGTGAAATATTATTACAACTTAAAATAGCAGTTTTATATTTGAATATATTTTAAAATGTAATTTATTCCTGTGATGCAAAGCTGTATTTTCAGCATCATTACTCCAGTCTTCAGTGTCACATGATCCCTCAGAAATCATTCTAATATAATCATTCTGATTACTATTATTATTATCAATGTTGAAAAAAGTGCTGCTTAATAATATTGTTTGAGCAAACAAATATTTTTCATGATTTTTTGATGCATAGGATGATACATTTACGATACATTTTATGATTTAAAAAGCATCTATTTGAAATCACTTGTATCAATGTAAATGTCACCTTTGATCAATTTAATGCATCCTTGCTGAATAAAATAATTTATTTCAAAAGAAAAAATCTTACTGACCCCATGCTTTTGAACAGTAGTATATAAAGAGCTGATCTTTTTTCAAACAAAGGTCAATCTAAAAAGAACTAATTGTTTTCAGGCCATATTATCCAAAATATGGTTTGGTTTCAGCCAATAAATTCATTGTGGTGCATCACTGTCAAGCTCCAAAAAGAAACTCTGGAATATCCCGTTAAAACATGACATGTCACAACCAGGCTTGAGACATTGAGAATCAACGCCAATAATGTCATCAATGCAGAAAGAAAATACAGGTTTGTGACAACACCAATAATAGAATTTTCTCTTTTAGGTGAACTATCCTTTTTAAACTCAAGAAATTGCTCATTCTTTTGCGCCGTGTTCTTTGCAATTTAATCCTTTGGTTCCTAACAGGACTCAATAGGATGCTCCCCACTGTGCTCACAAGATCAACCTCACAGTTCTCAATTCATTCGTTCAAATTAGTTCACAATTCAGACCTTCCAAGTTGTGCTCGCCATCTTTGGCCAGATAAAAGGCATCAGTGCCATTAGAGCAGAAAGGAACATGCTGATGAGTTACGATTGTATACGTCCCCTCTTGATACTGAATGAGGTCCCATCCACACTACTGCGTTTTAGTTTAGAAACGGATAATTAAAACGAATACGATCTCCGTCCACACCAGCGTTTTAGCTGCGTATTAGAATTGATCTCCGTCCACATTGAAGGTGCAATGTGTAAAAATTTTGAGTATATATTAACAGAAATGCAATATGACATCCATAACTATGTGTTCAGTGGTGTATAAAGACCTTACTCAATGAACCGTAATGTTTTTATTACCTTAGAATGAGACATTTATATCTACATAACCGCGGGCACCCCCTTCTATGAAGGTCGACATATTGTGACGTCATGTTTCTACCGTAGCCGACAGCGAACAAACAGCGCTACAGAGCGCGTTTCGTCACTACCTTAAAAAGAGAAGCCGCAGAAACCTAGAAGCTAGCCATAGACACCGTGAGTAGTGACTTTTCCCTTGTCAGTGGTGTAAAATATGTAGTTGGATTGTTTCATGTAACTTAGTTCTTCTCCCTCGCTGTGTTATGGCTTTGCTATGTGGGGATAAATGTGCTGGTTACGTTCGTGAGACAGCTGATTAGTACTCTTGTCATTGACGTAAAACAGTATGTTGTTACAGGAATCGCCAACCCGTCGATCAGCATTTTAAGTCGATCGCGAAGAGTTTTCAAAATCAGAGAAAAAAAGCCTATTGTGTGTAGTAAATGGTGTCTAGGGGACGCGGAGGCGCGCGCGCTGTTACAATCATGTCATTTTTGCCGCGCGCACCTTTGCGCTCATGCGGACGCGTCGAGTTATAAACAAGGCTTTACGCTTTCACCAGCTCAGCCACAGTAACAGCTCATATTAGCCAGCTAAACTTTTACTACCCTGTTAGAAAAAATATATAGTTGGATAGTTTCTCCCTCGCTGTATTATGGGTTTGCTATGTGGGGGGGAAATGTGCTGGTTACGTTCGTGAGACAATCAGCTGATTACTATTATTATATTATATTATATTATATTATATATTAAGACCCTTGATCCTCACCTGACTATGGCTTTGTAAACTTTATCCATGATGTGGTTTATAATGGACTGTGGTACAGAAACAGTGACAATGTTACACACTCTTGGCTTACTCTGGCTAATCTCTGCTGTCTCAGACCTTGATATGTTTGTCCCGTTTTAGCCACCGTAGCTTCTTCGAAAGGGAGGGGTGAGCAGTGGGCTGAGCCATTAGTGCAAACTCTCAACCGAACCGCTAGATGTCGCTAAAAATCACACACTGCACCTTTAAAACGACTGAAAACGCGGATCACGTGACCATTCACCAACACTGGGCATGCGCGTGCCGGTGTAAACACAACTTCATTGATAAATTATCCCACCATGCTCTGGGTTAACCCCAAACCGACGCTCCATGTACGGTCAACGCCACCGCTGCACACGGGAATTGTCACAGATCGCAGGAATAATAGCTTGACTCCGGCGCATGTAGGCAGTTATAGCGTTGTAAAATGCAGAATTTACTTGTAAAACAGCTCCTAGCAAAGATATACGCCATGACTGATGACACCCAATCATAGAGCCGAGCGTGAGCCTCTACTACGTCATCGTTTCTAAAGTCCTCCGTTTTGACCCGTCTACACTAAAACGCCCTCCAGAGATTCAAAACCAAAAGAGGATCGGCAGCGTTTCTAAACTTCTCCGTTTTTGACGTTTTAGGCTTTGTTTACACGGAAACGATCTAAAGAGAAAACGCAAAAGTGGCGTTGCGTTATCACTTTTTATTCCGCGTTTAGACGAGCGTTATGGTTGGGAAATCCGCGTGCATATGGTGACGCAAAAGTGTGTGAAATTCGATGTAGTATCACTCCAGGCGGCTAGGTGGCAATGTGAAGCACTGCCACACAACAACACCAATATCTTAGAATATTTTGTACAACTGCTGAAAAGACTCTTGTATGTTTTTCAGAGCTGCTAGGGCAACTTGAAGGTCCGTCGTATGGAAATAATCTGACATGTTGGTTGTTATTTTCCTGTACTGGCGCATGCATGTGACGTGTACGCGACGAGAGCCACCGTGAGCAGATTTGCGTTTTTACCGTTTAGACGGGAACGCGACGGTGGAGCGTTTTTAAGATTTCCACTCTGGAGGGTGGTTTCACTTTTTTGCGTTTTTAAGCCCCCAAAACGCCGTTGCCGTGTAAACGAAAGGCACATCCGATAAAATATTTTTACGTTTTCACCCGGAATCGTTCTCTTGTAAACGGGGCCTTAGTGTGGACGGGAAGTGCAAACGTAGCAAAAGGTATCCGTTTTTAAACGAAAACGCAGTAGTGTGGACGGGGCCTCAGAGACAATCTACACAATGTTTTTGTGCGGCATTTTAAAATAGATTCTCCCAGGCAGAGAGAAAGAACCATTTCAGCGTGCCTCAGCCATTCATTAAATTGACCTCGGTTTGAAGCCTCTCATGAAAATGGAAGTAGCATAGGCACACCTAACCTCAAATATATCCGGTCTGCGTGATAAAGACTTGGAAATGTATTCATAATCAAATCATACACAGTATGATGCACGTTAAATATAGACTCACTCATTCCATTACTCCAGGCTTCAGTTTCTCTCGTTTGGCATCTATGCCAAAATCAGTTTGTCATTCACCTGGTTCTGACCTGTTGGCAACTGATTTAAGATGCTGGGAATGATGTGAAGAGGGTAGAACTTCATAAACAAACGTCTTCCTTTCTGAATAATGATCAGCCCTGGGCTAACATGACACTAAACATCCTGCTCTCTTTTGAGGGAAGGGATCAACACAGCTTCAGACTGCCATCTGGACCATTGGACACAGTTTGCACCCTTGTTAAATGAAGTTTCATGACAGCTGCAACTGAATCATAAAGTAAACTGCAAGTCGCCCGCGGCTTGGAAAGAGAAGCAGGATAGGCTGTTTGAATGTATGTCAGTCTGTATTTTTAGCATGTTATTGGTTTCACGCACCTGGTGTTCAGAAGTAGCGTGGCTACAAATAGTGAAGCTATTGAACTGGAAGAGAGTTGATTGCAAAGCTATTTTTATATACAGGTTTGCACTGGCAATGTTCCAGCAGGTTGAGTCAGCCAGTTCTGTGTCGTATTGAACTAGCGTTGTCTGATTCATGAATGAATCATCTTTTTAGTAGGTTCTTTTTAACGAGTTTGTTAAAAATGTCTGAATCTTTTAGAGCTGTTTTTAGTGTCATTCAAAGAGTATCGACATACTTTAAAAGACAGAAAACAATACAGTTGCTACTTTTTTAAAGGTTTCTTTACAATATTTTAAACTTCTTTCTTTCGGAGATGACATTGCGTACCTTACATTATCTATCTGACTCACTTTCTTTCCTCTTTAACAGACACACACTACATGGTAAAGATGATTTTTTGAAGTTGCAAATAAAACAGATTACTGGAGAGAATATGACCTCAAAATGTCATGTTTAAATCAATGTTACTCGCCACTTCTTTGTAATTACAGCATTTTTATGAAATTTACCAGCAATATAATAGTGAAAATTGTTTTAGTGTCAATCCTACATCAAATTATTTTCAGTGTGCTGGCAATAAGAACAAATTACAAGTTCTGTGTATAATATTTCATATGTACAAAATGCAGCATTGCTTACTTTTGGCATAAGCTTGTATCTACTTTCTCTAAACACTATCTTTCAGCTTGGCTAATTGTTCTGTAGAAGTTGGTATCTTAGGGTTGGGCTAGTTTGGGCTAACTTAACCCTAGCTATAGTTTCCCCAACACAGTCTGTAATCACTTGAATAAGAGAGTGTTTATGCTAACTCAGAGCATACCTCTCCCCATCTGTAACCCTCACACTGACATTCAATGGCAAGATTGAAGGTTAATTAATGTAAACCTAATGCAAAATAACGAGCATATGCATCAATCATCCCTTCTGTATTTAATAGGCTTGCTTTCTTGAATTCCCTGTGCATCGCACACACAAATAACACTCTGCAACTAACCTCAAGAGGAAGTAAACACATTGAATATATTACCATTGTTCTCTTTTAATGGCAAATGAGACACTGCAGAAACATTTGCACACACACTTCAGAGAGAGTGCAGATGTGGGCCTCCCCACGGGCTGGGGTGTCAGGCCAAATTTAGAGCAATATGGCGCCTCTTATGTTTAGGAGCACCTGAGGTCTGTCCTCTGTCAGTATAGTTGCTGGAAGGAAAGGCACTGCGGATGGAGTAGACATGGGGACCCTTATACGTGGCCCCAAGAATTATTTGACCACTATTGTTTAAGTTACATTCAATAAGTATAAAATATTTAGTAATTAAAAATGTAATAATTGCATTAAAGAAAATAAAGAAGCAACTAATTGTTAGATATAAATATAAAAGGAGTTAGGTTTCAAGTGATAAAACTATATTTTTAGTCAAAAAGTGTTGAATTTCTTTAAAATGAATGCCAGATTTGACATTTTGTTAATAGGAATAATGTACATCTAGCCAGCTGTTATTGCAAAACAAACCCTGACAGGGTGATCACGACCCCGACGTGGCCACTTGCCATATAAGTAAATAATTAGACGCAAAATATGGATTTTAAGGAACACTGTACAAATATTTTCATGATTTGTTATCACAACATTTTTTCTTTTGTCAAATCAACTTAGATAATTTACGTTGTTCAGATAACATATTATTTTGAGTTTCTGTTGATCAAACCAATCTCCTTCATTTTATTACCTTAAATTTTTTTTATTTTACCGAACTTAAAATTTTAAGGAAACCGGGTTACTTACTCCATGCAGTGTTGTAGACAGACAGACAGTACCAACAGTGGTCCAGCGGTTTAGAAAATGGATGAACGGATGATTCAGCTGCGGGCTCCATCTTCTGGCAAGACATGCAATTCATTTTGCGTGCGACTCTCACAGTGCATTATGGGTATTCTCTAGCCGTTGAGTGTACTTCAATTGTACACTCATTATCGTGGTGCATTACGAGTTTAAATGCGTGCACTCAATAACGTCCACTGGTTTCGGGCGCCACTACAAATGGCTGTCCCTCAAATAGGGCCCTGTTTCAGTGTATAGGGGACGATTTCGAACACAGACAATGACTGTGTGCGAGGTGTGTGCTTTTATGCCAGAGCTGATTTCTGGTGCGGATTGTGAACGGGTGCAGACGGTTAGTATTCGAATGAGTGAGATTGCTGTGGGGCCGGGACATAGGAGCCTCCATGGTGAAATCGTGACAATACTGAAGTTCTCTGGTTTCATTTTACTGTAAATAGTTGATGGCTGAGGCACAAGATGGCACCAGCTGCGTTTGAATGAAACATGAGAGAGAGCACGTCCATCTGCGGTGTGATACGAGAGACATGAAAGATGTGCCCACCTCAAATACTTGGTTGAGCATCATTATTCCGCTTTGCTATAGACGACGATCATTATTGAAAAATTTACCTCGGAATGTCAAGACCGACCAATGACAGTCAATCAGAGAGCAGTGTAATAATGAAAAGGAGCACATCCATTTTTAAGTGTGGCTTAAGTGTTTTAAGTGGTTAAGCATCCAAATATATTTTGGGGCCATTGCGTTCCATTAGCCACAATCTGAAAGCACTACAAAACCTTTCAGTGCAATGCTCCACGGGCTACGCTGCATCCATGCCAATGCTTATAATCCAACACAGAACCGAGAGCTGGCCATCTGGGTAGGATGTGCATCAGTAATTCAGATGGTGGGAGTGAGAATTAACATCAAAAAAATCACAGATGCAATACAGTGAGCTGTGATAGTCTTGCAAAATCTTGTTTAGAATACGAGATGCTGCTTCGTGCAGAAACAAACCTGCTGGATTCCTTTACGACTTCATATGGAACATCTACAGGTCTGAAGCCTGCTGCACTGCACCACTGACCTCACATCACATCGAGTTCCTACTGTCAGGTATGGGTTCTCCTGTCCATTCGTCTGTAGTTAAGCAATGCAAACTTCTCATTAGAGGACAGTGAGCACACCTAACGGAACACAGACAGCGTTATTTTAAGAGTGTTACAGATATAATTACATATATACAGGCACAGCTTTAGAGCGTATGGCATGTGCTAATGACCACTCAAGAAGGAACATCCAGGTGTATAACTGTAATTATGGTCTCTAATAATAAAACAAAAAGCATGCACCACAATTATGAAAGAACACTGTGTTTAACAACAGTATAGATGGGCAAAGGACGCCGGGTCACATACGTGACTTTGCATGTTTGGATGTGAAAGTTTGCTTCTAAAACTTTACTAATAAATCTTGATGCAGTTAATGATGTAGCTGAAATCTCATATAGTAGACTTACTGAAAATGATCAACTACATTCAAATGTGTTTAAACTGTGGCTCATGGCTGATCATTAATCTTCATATTTATTGGACTGTATCTCCGAAGTACTCTGATAACTAGCAGTAATTCTTTATACTTGATGTTCAAATGGAAATTGTTACAGAGGCAGGCTTGAAACAGTACAAAAAAGCAACCACTCAGACACCTTCGCAAATGTATAGCAACGCCCTAGCAACCACAACAATAAAATTAATATATGAAAATAATTTTGTCTGGCTTATGATAAAACAGTGAAAAAAGAGCAACCACCCGAGACACTTTAGCAACTACTTAGCAACATCCTAGCAACCATCCAGAACACTTTAGCATGACGGCCACTTAACAACCACCCAGAATACCCTAGTAACCACCTAACAACCTGTCTGAACACCCAAGCAACTGCATAACAACACCCTAGCAACAACAAAAATAAATTAATGCATAAAATACATTTTTTTCATCATGCAGTGATAAAAGCAACAACATAGAACCCCTTTGCAACTACATACACCTTAGCAACCACCCAGAATACCCTAGCAACCACCTAACAACCTGCTAGCAACCAATCTGAACACCCCAGCAACTGCAAAGTAAAGCCCTAGCAACCACCCATTATTACTTTATTATTGTTATTATTATTCAAATGTATTTGATTTTTCTTTTTTTTTACATTATTATCAAACGATTCCAAATACAAAATCACTTTAGTATAATAATGACTTATTTTCAGCAAACAAATTATCAAGTCTTATGATATAAAAATATACATATATTGGTAGTAAAGTACATAATTGTATTATTTAGCTTTGGAACTCTAGCTACACTGTGGTTCCCAAGAGAGTTTGTTTGTGCCTTAAGGGAATTTTATAAATACGTTCCTTTGTTTATCTGCACTACCCAGTGGCCTTCCTGCACAAAAGGCAATTTTGTGTGCTGGACATTCCCTAACTTATCCTTTAACACTCCCTGAACATGGGGTGATATCAGTATTCAAGCTGCGTGCAGAACAGATTCCACTATATATAACGACTGGATTTCGCCAGTGTGGAAGTCTCGATGTCTGGCCTTCAAACAGCAGCGAGTGTGATTTACTTAGGGGGGATAAGCAGCATTTATCCTTAAAAAAACAACAAAAAAGCAGCATGTACCCCCATGACAAAGACTGTAAACGAAAAGCAAAACACCCTCGCAATCAACCCTTGTTGTTTCTGCCTGGCCAACACTTGCCAAAAGACAAGATTATCATAAAACCGAATGATGCATCTTCTCAGGAGCAGGGATAATTTAGCAGGTGGGAGACAAACAAAAGGATACAGATTCTTTTATTTTAGTGAGACAAGCAATGTCAGCTCTCTCCACGAATAGAGCTGAGTTTAGTTACCACCTTGGATTTACAGGCGAATCAAAAAAAAAAAAAAAAACTATGGGTATTACTGCACATTAAAATCTCTATAATCCATTGTAAGTTACCAAGACTCAATGAATGCTGCTGTTATATTGGAGGAACCATGGTCGGATAATTACATTTATTGTTTTTGCAAATGGACTAGTCTGCATTGCAACCTCTAAAATTGCACAGATTTTAATGAACAATTTAATCAGAATCTACATGAAATTACTCAGAATCTTTCTACCGAATTACTGTAATACATGAGCAGTGCTTTAACAGAGTCATGAAACCTCACTGTGTGGGATCTAATGAGCACAGTTTGATTTGCACTTCCCACAGGGATCAAAACTATAACTTCAGAAAAGCAGATAATAAACTTTAAGTTAAAGATAGATTGCTCGGTATTCATTAATTATTACATAATGATATAAAAAAAAAGCACCAAATGCATCTGTGATACAAATAAAGACAAGGACCTAAAATAGCTGTCCACAGTGCTTATATGGCAAGCAATTATCCAATAAAATAAAACAATGTTGATTCAAAGTGATGTGTTTGTCATTGGAGACATGCAGTAAACCCAAAACGGTTCTTCTGGGATTCACTGATTCAGCTTAATTTGGCTCCTACAACAAAGTCTTTAATTAAATAAACACATTTTTTTAAGTAGGAGCAACAGATATTGTAGGTGTTGCTTTAATTTTTTTTTCTTTGTGTCCTTTCAGATTTATTTCTGTTTGTTTTTCCTGTGGACCTCATTAATAAAGCAACCAAAACGGGATTCTTAGTCCCAAAGCATTTGGATTCACAGAGTGCAAAGTAGAGCACAATCCATTTCAGCAGCAGCATTACATTGATGGTTTATATAGAAATTCAATAAATACATAAACAAATAATGCTCACCAAGGTTGCAGTTAGTTGGTAAAAAAAATATGGGAAAACAATATTGCAAAATATTATTAGTATTTAAAATATAACTATTTTATTTTCTATTGTAATATATTTTAAAATGTAATTTATTGTAAATATAAATTAATATATAAATGAATGCTGCTGAAGGGGACGTGTAACAAGGCGGATATAATGAAAAACAAACAATTCCATTTTTAAATGATATACGTGCAATACACACTAAACAGAGGTAAGAGCTAAGTTCTGTTTCTGTGATATTTCTTGTTTATTATATCAGTAAGTCTTAGTGACCATAGCCATTTCTGTTAATTTCTATACTTTTTAAAAAGGTCAAAGGAATAAGGCATAAATGCTGTGTAAAATATGTCATAAACTCTGATCTCCAACATGAACACCTGCCACTAAACCAATCCTGGTCATGTGGAAAAGAAATAGGAGAAAAAGGAAATGTGGATTCTTTGAGTGGACTTCTGAAGATTTAAAGCTGTGCTTCAGGGTTAGTGAGCACCGGTCTGTCTCACACTTTGGCTGTACGGACAGGCAGCTGTGGGCTTTTAGGGGGGAAGCTGGTGGCTTTTGACTCAATTATGCACAGTTAGACTTCCTAATGCTTCAGGCTCAACTGTGAGACATCCAGGTGAGACAGGTGGGGGTTTTCTTTTCACACACATCAATGCCCTGATGAATAAAAAAATCCTGATGAACCCCATCTCTGCTTGTGAGTAACACAAATTCAGTTTCCACCTAATGCAACCACGATGACAAAGAGCTAATTTTCACTTTTGTTTCAGTTTGCATAAACAGGCTTAATGGCAAGATATTGGTATAGTAATGGCATCACGTGGAGTCAGTTATCTTCCATTAAAGGGGTCATATAATGCCATTTTTGTATGATTCTTTAGGGTCTAAATTAAAAGTTTGTAATATACTTTAATTAAAAATTCTCATTAGTATGGTAAGAAAACACTTATTTTACTTGGTCAAAAACAGCTCTGTTTTCAGCACGACGTTTCAGTGCATATGACTTTAAATGATAATGAGCTTTGCTCACCCCGCCTCTCTGTTCTGTGCGTACACCGTTTGTAACACAATAACACAATAACCATAACGCATTGTTCATTATAAACGTGGGATTATGAATTATATTGAGAACATCATACATAGAAAACATGCAGTAATGTACCCTAAGTGTAAACCTTAGACGCATTCATTGTGAAGCGTGCAGCTTGCGATTTGCAAAGATTAATATAAATATTAATATAAAGTTTAATAAAACGTTACACTCACTTCAGTTGTTCTAGAGGTTCAGCAGGAACACGAATAGTTGGTACCGATCCTTTTTTCATGAGCAGCTTCTTAGCAAAACCAGCTTTATACTGACCCTCGTTTATAAAGCAGTCTGGTGAGAAATGATTCGCGCAAACATGAGAGCATTGACGTTGCTCGTGGGGAATATTCCCTTCGAAAACAAACTCAGCCACTGACTGCGTCTTCGGTGGTTCGGATTTAGGAACATTAAAATGACTGCTGTGTTCGTTATTACACCCAAGAACAGAACACCACAATCGCCTAGACGCCATTCTGCTCATAGACAGTGCTCCAGCATATCAACAATGACCGCGCCGGTCCGCGCAGACTATGATTGACAGCTCTCGCGAGCGAGGGCGGGTCTGTGTTGAAACGATGCTGTCAATCAACAATCGTGGGAGGGGCTTCCGAGCGTGTGACGTCACAAAATCGGACGGCTCAATTTGAGGCAGGGGAAAACATAAGGAGATTAAAACAAAAACACTGGATGGATTTTTGTCATTTTATGATGGTTGTGTACAGGCACTGCCAACACACATTTCAGTACAATCAACTTGTAAAAGTGCATGTACCATTATATGACCCCTTTAAAGGCTTGTAAACAAAATAATAAGGGCTCTGCCCACTTTAAAAGAGAAAACTATTTGATTTTACACAGTGCACTTCATTACAATCTTAGAAGATATATTAACAGTAGAAATATATAAATATCATGTCTCCAGTTCATACTTTGGGATTGTGCTACTTTGCAAAGCCACTTCAAATCAATTAAAACGCTGGTGAATGGGAACATGCTGATATTCTGTTGAAAAACCAACATTTTTAAAATTACATTGAATTTACATATTTAAAATTACAAACGCATTATATGCTAAACAGAATTAAGTTCTGTTTCTGTGATCTATACGAGGACTTCAGATGACGCAACTCTGAATCAACATGCATCAATGTTACATTTTTCTACATATCCTATAATCATTTGTTAACATACTTTACTTTAATGGACTCATTGTTTATGATTTATATTAATACATTGTTTAAATTAACACATTGTTAGCTAACTTCGTGATTTTATATGTACATTTCTGAAATACATAAGTTGGACACTCATCTTCATTTTCATCTTCATTTATAGCGCTTTTAACAATGGAGATTGTTTCAAAGCAGCTTTTCAGAGATAAACATACAATTTACGGTAACAGAGATTGTTTTGGCTTTATAGCGATTTTGAATAATGTTATTTCCGGCTAAAGTTGGTTTTGATTGATTCACTTCCAGCAAAATTATCATTTGTTATTACATTAGGGGCCACTAAGACGACGGCGTTCTCTCTAAACAGACTTGAAACGCGAACCTGTGACCGGATGGCGTTCACATGCGCATTAAAAATTGATTCTATAGTTATATTCGTTTGAATATGTGTGCGCAGGTAACATATCGCATAACATATCACTCTAAATTGTAATGTAGATGCATGTATTTTCTGTAAAGATGCTTTGAAACGATATGTATTGTGAAAAGCGCTATAGTACAAATAAATGTGAGATGAAATGCAATGATCTTTCTGATAAATTTTCTGGGTAGCCTAGTCAGTTATGAGGACACCACACAGTTTCTGTTTTGATTTGAAGGAATTAAGTCAGAAGTATGAGCACTGCCTCTAAACCAATCCTGATCCTCTGGTAAAGAAATAGGAGAAAAAGAAAGTCAGTTTTAAGAGTCAAACAAAAAGATAAATGATCTCTTTTAAAAAAGTTAAAACTCAGTGGATATTCACACATCACCAGTAGGAGGTGATACAAATGTCACTCTCCAAAAATAATAAAAAAAACTCCCTAATGCCACCTGTCCGGGACATACAACTTGACAACAGCCTTATACTGTAGAATGTACTGTGAACAACACACATCCCGAGTGGGAACATGACTGAACTGACAGTGAATAATCACGACAGAAATAGCGCTGCCTTGGGTGGATTCGCCACAGGTCTTTTTATCAGCATAGTTGTGTATTAATAGGCTGAGAAACGGCCCCTGCTGTTACTAACGGGGAAACCAGAGAGGTAGATTTTGTCCAAAAGAATACAAATCCATGACAAAATGAAGATTGCTGAAGCCGTCCTACTAGGACAAGTTTATTGTTGAGCTGTCTTAACTATTGCCCCAAGTTCAACTCAAGAAAATGGGCTAGAAAATGGTTGTCCAACACATATACCTTCAAAGACCTTAGAAACATTTGACATTTTGCACTGAAATTTGAGGCTGGACATATTGGAAGCTAGTGCTTTAATGGTGTGGTAATTATTTGCGCGAGTAGATTACATACAAAGTCAATGCAAAGACGCGAATAGACGCATCATTCGCGCCGGGCGTTTCGAATGACGCGAATTGGGCGACGCGTTTGCCGCGAATGTCTTCCGCGCAAGTTGAAAAATTTGAACTCGAGCGAATGTTCAAGCGTCTAACTAGACGCGATAGACGCGTATTTGACGCTCTACACTAACCTAAAGGATTATTAGGAACACCATACTAATACTGTGTTTGACCCCCTTTCGCCTTCAGAACTGCCTTAATTCTACGTGGCATTGATTCAACAAGGTGCTGAAAGCATTCTTTAGAAATGTTGGCCCATATTGATAGGATAGCATCTTGCAGTTGATGGAGATTTGTGGGATGCACATCCAGGGCACGAAGCTCCCGTTCCACTACATCCCAAAGATGCTCTATTGGGTTGAGATCTGGTGACTGTGGGGGCCATTTTAGTACAGTGAA
This sequence comes from Rhinichthys klamathensis goyatoka, assembly GCF_029890125.1. Classification (NCBI taxonomy): domain Eukaryota; kingdom Metazoa; phylum Chordata; class Actinopteri; order Cypriniformes; family Leuciscidae; genus Rhinichthys; species Rhinichthys klamathensis. Next base: position 504,322 of record NW_026606977.1, on the reverse strand, counting down.
CTCATTGTCATGTTCAAGAAACCAATTTGAAATGATTCGAGCTTTGTGACATGGTGCATTATCCTGCTGGAAGTAGCCATCAGAGGATGGGTACATGGTGGCCATAAAGGGATGGACATGGTCAGAAACAATGCTCAGGTAGGCCGTGGCATTTAAACGATGCCCAATTGGCACTAAGGGGCCTAAAGTGTGCCAAGAAAACATCCTCCACCCCATTACACCACCACCACCACCAGCCTGCACAGTGGCAACAAGGCATGATGGATCCATGTTCTCATTCTGTTTACGCCAAATTCTGACTCTACCATCTGAATGTCTCAACAGAAATCGAGACTCATTAGACCAGGCAACATTTTTCCAGTCTTCAACTGTCCAATTTTGGTGAGCTCTTGCAAATTGTAGTCTCTTTTTCCTATTTGTAGTGGAGATGAGTGGTACCCGGTGGGGTGTTCTGCTGTTGTAGCCCATCCGCCTCAAGGTTGTGCGTGTTGTGGCTTCATAAATGCTTTGCTGCATACCTCGGTTGTAACGAGTGGTTATTTCAGTCAAAGTTGCTCTTCTATCAGCTTGAATCAGTCGGCCCATTCTCCTCTGACCTCTAGCATCAACAAGGGCATTTTCGCCCACAGGACTGCCGCATACTGGATGTTTTTCCCTTTTCACACCATTTTTTGTAAACCCTAGAAATGGTTGTGCGTGAAAATCCCAGTAACTGAGCAGATTGTGAAATACTCAGACCGGCCCGTCTGGCACCAACAACCATGCCACGCTCAAAATTGCTTAAATCACCTTTCTTTCCCATTCTGACATTCAGTTTGGAGTTCAGGAGATTGTCTTGACCAGGACCACACCCCTAAATGCATTAAAGCAACTGCCATGTGATTGGTTGATTAGATTATATTAATGAGAAATTGAACAGGTGTTCCTAATAATCCTTTAGGTGAGTGTATTCGCATTCGGTGTGAACACACCATAAGACTTGTGTGCTACTTACTTTTGCTGGATGGGGGTAAAAGTACATTTTATATCGGAAACACAACAAGCTTGTTAACATTACTTAACTACATAGTAAACATGAACAAGACTTATAGGTAACATGTTACAATAAAGTCCCATTCGATAAAATAAGTGAATGCATTATCTAACATAGCATTGAACAATATATTGCTCATATATGTTAGCTAATGCATAATGGGACCTTATTGTAATATGTTACCCATACAGAATATCTATCAAGTAGATTTTGGCAACTTTTAATGGTAGCCTACACTATATAGATTACTTTGAAAGTATATGCACTAAAAGCCACAAAGAAAATGTTTTTGGTTGTTTTTATAGTTTTTCTTAAATCCAAACTCTCTACATCAAAAATCGTTATTCCAGCCCTACATGGTGTGCGATGAGGCCCATCTCTGCTCCTGAAAACAAACTCCTGTGTCGCACACTGATAGATACAGAAATCAATAAGATGTTTCTGCTGTGTAACCGCAGAGGTCAGGCTATTGCACAGGCTTCGTTAGCGGAACCAATCTCAGGTAATATACGCTTGATGTGTAGAAGAAAAACACTTAAAGTTTACTGCAGGCCCCTTAACTATGCAGCCCAGCCCGTCTGGAGGTCAGGAGGTCTGGTCTTGATTTGGAACCTTTATGGCTGTAAACCTGCAGCTCACTACCCATAATCCTCCCACCGCGGGGATTAATTAGTGGTCAGCGCGGATTAGAGGAGGTTTGTGGCTTCGTCAGCTGTGGTCGGAGAGATGGGCTTGATAAGGTTATTAGCTGAAGTCATGGTTCATTATGACTTGGGCTGTAACACCCACAGTCACGCAGGAAGCCCTGAGGAATATATGCAGAAATGATTAACCATTTTCATTCAGCGTATTTCTAGAAGCGTGCAATTTGTCTTAAAGTTTCTTCATGCGAGATATTGAGCAAGACGTCTTAAGCAGTCGAGAACCCAACTCAAGAAAAATCTTCTATTCGCTAATTATTTGTAATATCTGCCTGAGCAAAGTCTTTCCAGAATGTTTTAATGAAGGAATCTTCATCGACTGAGTTGGGTTGATTTGCATTTGATGTCTTATTTGTGTCGTTTGACACCTGTCGATACCACTAATGAAGGACTGTTTACTGACAGATTTTCGAACTGCTAATGACTGAAAAACGCTTTTTGTGGTTCATTTGAAGCTACTATGATAATTAAGATTTATTGATTAATGAGTAGCATATGTGATTACAGCGCCTCTTTTTTTTCAGTGGGGGCGAAATTAATATGAAATTCTGAAGCTTGAAATTCTCCAGCATTAAAAGGATATTATTTTCGTATTTGTCAAGACTTACCACATCTCATTTTGTCTACAATGTTCTCGCTCTGATCCAAACAACACCAGAGGATGAAGCCAGCACAAACTGTTCTAAGAGAATATGCAATGGCATATTTGCATGTTCCTAAACATCTTTGAAAAAGAACTCCGATGGAGGTTTTGAAAACAGATCAGATAATCTGCATGCATTTTGTATTCCGCCCGCAATGTTTTTCCGGTGAAAACACGGTTTGTGTTTTCAAGTTGTTGCAAGTCTCTATGTGCCCTTGTTCACTGATTTCTTGCGGCACTGTGTGCTTTTCGCAGGTGTGAATTTCGCATGAATATCTTTGCATATTTAAATGTGAATATTCAAATGTGACACATATTTACTGCTTTGAATATTTGGAACTCCTTGATAAGAATGATCTGCTGTACAAGACACCAACCAACCATTTAAAATGCATTTATGTCACAAAAAAATAATATATATATATATATATATATATCCATTCACAAAATTAGTGTATGGAAACGATGGTCAGAATCCCTGTGCGATCAACCAAATTAAAGGGCTAACTAGCTTAGTAACTAGCATGCTTAGTAGCTATAGCATTAACTCCCACTAATTTCACGCTTTATGCTTTTTACATTCACCATGTCTTTTCCGTAATGAGGTAATGAGGTGAATGGCAAATGTAGCATGTAAAAATATGTAAAATGCAAAAGCAAATCCTTAAAGGAGCTGTATGTAAGATTGTGGCCAAAACTAGGACTGCAATCACTGTCAAATTACTGTAGAGTGGTGTATCCCCTCCCCCTCCTCCCTGACTCGAGGTTGCCAGATCGGCTGCAGGATCCAGCAGGAACGTGACGAGCTGCAGCTGTGGTAACTAGAGCAGAGCTGGCAACCCGGATGCCGCAACACTACTGACTTCGTGATTGGTGGATAGGTGGAGGGTGGAGCATCAGACCAAAACACAACATGACAACATCAACATCAGTTGAGGGCTGCAACTGCACTTTTTAAATGACAATATCCTGGCCAGACTACTGTTGTCAGTGATATAAGTATTTGAAATGTACATGATTTCTTAATGTCTAGTGACATTTCAGGGTCATTTTATGATTAATTGAAATACATTTCTTACATACAGCTCCTTTAACCTTGCAAAACGCAGAAATTTCACATTCTGCTTTTAAAAAAAAATAGCAGGCAGTATTCAGCGTGTACTTCACAGCATGCAGTGGGCACATATTCTCTTCCGAATACAGCTTTTGAGTAATGTTACTGCATTTACAGTGGCTTCACGCAGTAAGATGTCATAGCACAGAAGTGCTAAATGTGTTAAATGAGGTAAAAATGTCATGACCATGCATGGCTGAATCAAATAATATTTGTTTATGCCATGACGGTTTGAGCTCAGATTAGTGTACCAGGGGGTTGCCATCAGAAACAGAGAACGTCACCACAAATGTGTCACAAAACGCTTCCCTCGTTAATTCAATTTAATGAACTCATCTTCTGCAGTGTTCCATAACAGCTCTTTATTGTTGCTGTATCCTTATTGCTCATTGATTGCAAAGTCTAGAATGTTATTAAAAAAGACAATTATGGGAAAGAGCGATTATTAAAAGGATGATAAAACGGCAGCAATATTTCCCACATATACTTTCATGCAGTACGGAATCATTTTAGAGGCTTTCACGTAATTATATTTAGTTTGGGTTCATTTTACAAAAACTGTCAAGAAATGTCCATCTAATTGGACCCCAAAATTCGAAATATTTGAGAACATATTGCACTTTGAATAAAGAAAATGAAGCCTTTTAGTTTGAAATTTGCTTAATTGCCATGCTGCAAAAATCTTAATGATCCTAAAATCAGTGGTGGAATGTAACGAAATACTTCGTTACTTTACTTAAGTAGGCCTACATTTTTCACGTATCTTTACTTTACTTAAGTAGAATCAATAGTGCATAGGCCTACTTATTACTTTTACTTCGTTATATTTTGCAGCAATTATTATACTTTCTACTCAACTACATTTCTACAATGTTCAACTTCTGTTACATTTTCGTTACATGTTCTGATCAGTTTTTCCCCTGCCAAAACGTCATCCTGACCGTCGTTCGTCGCACGTTTGTCTCACCAGTGAAGTTTGGTTGCCATATCAACCCGGTCACACTAAATGCGTCTCTATAGCACGCAGTGTGTTTATCGTGCAATTTATACGCGGAAATTTGTTTTTATGTGCATATGATACGCATGGGTAGGCTAAGGTAGATTTAGTAGTGGTGTGGGGTGCGTGTGTATTCTACGTTTGGTTAGGATTAGTATGGCAAGCCAAGAGGTTCCGAATTACGCATAAATGAATCGCGTTTAAGCTTGATGTGATGTATATTCTAATTGCAAGCTTGTTCAGAAATGGTGACAGAAACTTAAAAAATAACGGCTTTTCCATCATTATTGAACATCATAATAGGAGTATTAGGTTGAATGAGTTAGGATTAACTGTTTTATTAATCATTAGAATATAGACATTAAGAGAATAAATTGTTATGCAAGTACTTTTACTTTTAATACTTAATTTAAAATCAGGTTTTACTTAAGGGTTGTCATTGTGATCCTTCTACTTTCACTAAAGTAAATATGTCTCTGGTTATATGTAGGCTACTTTTACTTAGGTACTGAGATTCAGAACTTCCTCCACCACAGGCTTCATTTTCTTTAAACAAATAAATGTCCTTTTTTTTTTAAAGAGGACATGGATTTATAACGAATGCTCTCGAATTCCCATCATAACTAGCCATTATCCCAGCAGAATTCCCCTGATTCTGACGTGGGCACTGATGGTCCGGCTCTTAAACCGGTTTGTGATGTAAGTCAACGCAAAGGGCTCAAGGTAGTCTGGTGTCTTTTGAAGTCGACCTCAGCGTGTGTCTCCACCCCTTCTCCTTCTCATGCATGTGTCGCCTTTGATCCGCCTGACATCCATTGATGGAAATCCAAGGAGGTATTAGAGATGACACAGGAAACAGAATAGAGACAAACACATTAATATGTAATGGAGAAGAAAGCGCAGATGACGGGGCCATCTGGTCTGCGAGCAGCTGAGGGAGTGAGAGATGCTGAGAGAGAAGAAAGGAAAAGGTTCCTTTCCATCCTTGTGTCGTCAGCATTCCTTATGTCATTGATGTATAACTGCTCCACGTATACTAACAAACATCTTTACATCTGGTTATGTTCACCTGTGTGCTCATTTCAAATGGGTTTCGTGTATTGTTTTAAGAAGCTGATTAAGAGTAACCTGATAGTCCTGTTGCATGGGGAAACACCACTCACAATTTCTTCCGAAAATGTAAAAAAATCTGGTTACCTCTTTGAACATCAATGATAATGGCATCCTCTTTAAAGAAACAATTTCATCAAATATAGGAGACAGATTGTGAGAAGCTTCAGCAAAAGCTGCACTATAGTGAAAATAGGCTACACCTCCAAAGCTGTTCAATTTGAAAGGATCCTAAAAATAAATAGTACTCCAAGTACACTTGGAGATTGACACCAACACAGCTTAGGGGAGACAGAAGGGAAAGCAATAAAAAATAAATCAAATAAAAAGAAAAACCTAATATTGCCTTGTACTTGCTTGGCTGACATAAATGCCCCTTATTTTCCTGCAATAGCGACATGCAATAGTGATTCAAAGATTGCGCTTTAAAAAAATCAGCAGAATTAAAATGTTGCCTTAAACCAAAGAGTTGAGCTTGCTAAGCTTTGCCACAGCACAAAAATTGCATTGCATAAAAATTTCTCTAATTTCCCCGCCACATTTATTAGTAATAACTCTCACAAAATCTCTTGGGATTTTATGTTTGTGCTGCGGAAAGAGGAGGTGGGAAGGAAAGGCAGATTGAGCTAAAGGTGTGTAGGTGGTTTCTGGAGGTGGAGTAATTCTGGGCCGTGGGATCTAAACATCCCACATGAAAATAAATTACAAAGCTTTAATTACAAAGTTTAAATCCCAGATCAATTGGAGAGATCTGCCAATAACTGGGCATGTGTTTCTCTGTTCTCCAGGCTTAGATGAGAGTAGGTGTGCGAGTGGGAATTCAGCTTCCCAAATACCAGGCCATAGACCTTGTTTAGCTACAGGGATACACTATCAATTTAAAGTTACTAAAACACAACAACTCCCAAAATCGCAAGTATTTCATTAGAATAGCCATCTGTACAACAAACTTAGAACTTTGTATTGGTTTCCAATGCCTGCAGCCTTGGACGTCTTGCATGCCCCTCCATCTCGGGAGTCATTAAACACATGGCATTTATGGCTCAGATGATTGGCTCAAAAAAAGTATTCAGCAACCATTAGCATTAGTAGTTCCTAAAACTGGCATTCAAAGGTTTGGGGTCCCCAAGATTAGTTTTGCTGAAAGAAATTAATACTTTTTATTCAGCAAATATGTATTAAATTGATCAAAAGTGACAAACACATTATAGTGTTACAAAATCTCTATCAAATACATTTCTATTTCAAATAAATGCTGTTCAATTCAATTCTTTTTTATTTGTATAGCACGTTTCAAAGCAGCTTTACAGAAAATGCACGCATCTACATTACAATTTAGAGTGATCTGTTATCAGAGGTGACTGTGTCCAAGTTATGCATTTCAGAAATTAATAGTTAAGTATAAATAGTATAAATTAATTAATAGTTAGTAAGGTAGTTAAGTTTAGGTACTGATAGGATTAGGGATGTAGAATCTGGTCATGCAGAATAAGGCATTCATATGTGCTTTATACTAATAAACAGCCAATATCTTAGTAATATGTATGCTAATAAGCAACCAGTTTAAAAAGTGAGAATTGGACCCTAAACTAAAGTGTTACCGAATCCTGATAGAAAAGTATCACGGTTTCCACAAAAATATTAAGAAGCAAAAACTCTATTTAATGATGATGATAATAAGACATGTTTCTTGAGCAGCAAATCAGCATATTAGAATGATTTCTGAAGGATCATGTGACAGAAGACTGGAGAAATGATGCTGAAAATTCAGCTTTTCCATCACAGGAATAAATTGCATTTTAAACTATATTTACAGAAAACAGTTATTTTGAATAGTAATAAAATGTCACAATATTGCAGTTTTTACAATATTTTAATGAATTAAATGCAGCCTTGGTGAGCATGAGAGACTTCTTTCAAAGACATTTTAAAATCTTAACGAGTCCAAGCTTTTGATCGGTAGTGTATTATGTAGAAAACTTCAAAATATTTGAGCGATCATTGTTAGACTGCTGGACACTGAGCCACAAATGCAGCCATTTCCATTCCAACAGAGAGTCTTTCTAAATGATATCTCCTCACGTCACATCTCACGGCCCCCTAGAGAGATTCAAGCAATGCGGCCTATTGCTGCTAGTTTTAGTACCTATTTTCAGAGCCAGTTAGCCCACATGCCATTACTGAATGAGAGGCTTCTCTAGCGGATCTAGTCTCTGAATGGAAATACAGCCCTCAAGGCCATCGAAATTTTATACAAAAAGCTATATCTTTAGCAGACTACACACCAACAATTCATTTTAGGACTAAAAACAATGTACATGGCATCCATTACAAGAATCCTTGAGCTTTTTACCATTCTAGTATATCTTGAAACTTTCCTTTAACAGCAATAAAATCTCCGATCCGAAATATCATCCTGTACTTTCATACCATCAAGCTTTTGTTATTTGCTTAAAGGTCGTAACAAGCTGGGAAATGTTTTCTGTGATCTCGCAAAGCTGTTGATTATGGGAATGCTGGCGGAAAGCAGCATTTCAAAAGCATACGCCTTTCTTTCTGGGGTCAGTCCAAGAGATGAAAGGCAGGCAGCATCAGCATGACGAAAAAATCCCACAGCCTGTATACATAAAGTGCAGACACTGGGCACGACCTCAAAGAACAGGTGAACGAGTCAGTGGGAAACTGAGAAGCAGAGAAAAAGGAAGTACGAAAGGAGGTAGGAGTCCTTGTATTTGTGTGCAAGTGTGAATTTCACAATGCAGATTCTCTACAACACACATATTAAAACTGCAGAACATACTGCCTTGCTAAGAAACAGTAAAAAAAAAAAAAAAAAGATCTTACATGAGTGATCATATAGCTGGCTCTGGACAATCCTTTGTTGCCCAGTGCTGAATGACGCAATCGCATTGTTATGGCATTGTTATGGCAACAATTCACTTATTGCTTCCCCTGATACATGATGTAAGAAGATTGCTATATAGTGTACATCAAGATCTATAGAACTGACAATCTGCAGCCAATCACCTCAGACAGGCCGAGACATGCTATACACAGACGTTTTACAAAATGTACAAGAATGACACCGTATTTTCTGGAAAATAAGTTGAACCTATGTCACATTGGGGCATAACTGCATTAAAAAGAGAAAGAAAAAAACGATTCATATGGAAGGTCACATTTTATTATTAAATTCTGAAATAATGTGAAATATCTGTAAACAAAAATAAACATTTATAAACATTATAAATGCTATAAACATTTAAAATCCCCTCACTCCACAACAAATCCTTTAAATTCAATGGTGTTCAAAACAGAATGGGAATGAAAAACATATAATAAGCATACAACAAACATAGCCTTTATTATAGTGGCATTTATTATAAATGTCAAGCCTAAAAGCGAACCTGCAACTGCAAGCATGTGGGAAATGCACTTAATAAACTTGGGCTCAAATACTGTATCTCTGACATTGAAATGCCTATCTATAATCTACAAAAACAATTCTATAATCAGCAATCAATCATTTTAAAAAGGCTACATTTTTGCCTTTTTTTATTTTACTGTATCTTAGGGCATGTTAAGAATACCAGTAAAAATCAGATTTTTTGCATATCCAGATTTTATCCAGATAGGTTTCTTGAAAGTCTGGACAGCAAAGAAACAAAAACATGAAATCTGAATTAAAACACATATGGAGGTGGTTTAAATTGTGATCACACTCAGATTTTTAAAGATGTGTCTGTACGCTGACTAGGGTTGGGTATCGTTTGGGTTTTATCCGATTCCAGTACCTACTCGGTATTTTTTAAACGGTTCCGGTGCTTAAACGGTTCTTAAATCGGTACTTAAGAAAATGAAACCGCACACACTTTATCAAAAAATATTACCCTTTAATTTACAGGGCCAAACTGGACACAATATTAACTTAAATCTTTAAACAATATAAATACAAGTAACATATGGTAATAATAAAACCAATATAAAATAAAAATTCATATTTACATAATATCAAATGAAACAATATTGTATCAAACAATGTAATAATACTGAAGATTAATAGAGATTACAAGCAGGCAGAGCTGCCAACTCTCACGCATTGACCGTGAGACTCACGCAAATGACCCTTTTCACACAGAAAAATCGCGGACAAAGAGGACACTGACAGACAAGACAGAGAAGGTTACTTTTGATATGGAACAAATCCACAGCTGTCAGATTCTGTCAATATTTTTACGAGATTCACACAATAAATAACGTTTTGCCTCTTTGAAATGTGACAGATCGCTGTAGCGCGTCAGTTCAAACGGCACGTGATACAGCAGCCTACAAATCCACTGCTTCTTAGCTACGCAGCGTTGAGTGAACCTATGAAAGAGAACATCTCTGGTTGGTGTAACATATCTCTCAATAGGGAACGGGACGCTGCCAAGCTCCTCGCGCTGCCGACCAGCTTCCTTTTTCGGCAGAGAAATCTGAGGAGCAGATGGCGCGCGCGCGCTCCAACATAGTATGACGACGTAAGTGCGTCGATGCGGCGCCCGCGCCATCAGCCAATGAATTGGCTTGATTCTATATGGGATTCAGACTATCGGCACACCCAGAGGGCGTTCTGACCTATTTTTTTTTACAGTCTATGGTTCTGACACGTAATTTTACCATAGACAGTAAAAGAAATGGACAGAGCCATCTCATTGGAACTCAGTTGAGACAGTTGAAGCCCATTTTTAGCGATTTTTGAGCACTTCCGTTCCTGACACGCAGACTCAAACCGACTCAAACTAAGCTTGATGACGTGAGCAACCTGTCTGACAGACGTTAATCTTCTAGTAGCTGTGCCAAGGGAATCTGAATCATTCCCTTCCGAAACTTGCAGAGCCGGAGATCGTGAGTATTAGCTGTCCATGAGCTCGCAGCAGGAGCAGCTTTACAACTCTCTATGGGCTTCTCCCTTGACTTTATGCCTCGACGTCCCCCCGATTGCGCGCGAGTTTCTACTTCTGTCTAGGTAATTTCTGTACAGCGCCACAGAGAGTCGAGTGGTTATGACGCAATCGTTAGCCTATTTTTACTAAATCTGTTTCTACGGGGCCATAACGTAACATAGAAGGTAATGGAGCCTTTTATACATTGTCGTGTTTCTTTAGAAATAAATAATGGACAAATGGAGTCTTTAAACGCCTCAGATGTAAAGTTATTCGCTGTCAAAGTGACGCCAAAATGAATGGGAGTCAATGGAAATGCTAACGCAAGTGAAGTTCTGCTACAAGATGGCGGCACCCGGCCGACTTCAACTTCCGGTCGATGGATTACCCCCTTGAATTTTACAAGTGAAATGCAGCCAAACCTTGCGAGAAAGAGCGCGCATGCGAGACAGAAGAAACTGTGCTCCAAACTGTGTAGCACATGCACGGCGGAGAGAGAGAGAGCGAGAGACCTTGTGTGCGTGTGTGCCTAATGAAGTTAGGCACCGAAATCAGGCACCGAAATTTTCGTTCTTATTCGGTCTGGTTACTACCGTTTACGTCGGAACCGGTTCCCTATTGGCACTGAGTTTCGGTACCCAACCCTAACTGCTAAAAACTCTTAATGCGACACACAACGATAACGTCAAAACTAGTGACGGAAATGCCAGAAGTATTCATACGGTGTTTAAATGCTTGGTCCAAATATTTTTGCATTTCCCTTTGCGACGGAGGAGTTCTGCACCGCAACTCGACAGGGAGAGCGATATAATGCATCTCCCTTTTTCCTACATCTGTTTTAAATCCTCATCACATACAAATCTTATTTGATTTCTTGCAACACACAAATCTTATTTGACCACTAGCAATTAAAAGTGCGGACAAACTGTCTGTAAAGATCTGATTTGAGAAAAAATCAGATTTGCCTGCAGTCTGAATATACAGTATATAGATCGCAAAACATTGAAGTGATTTAAATTTCAGTCTGTTGCTCACACGAGTCATGTGAAAAACATTTATGATGCTATTTAATAAAAAAATAGATTTTTAGTGAACTAAACCGTGCTATATACACTCACCTAAAGGATTATTAGGAACACCATACTAATACTGTGTTTGACCCCCTTTCGCCTTCAGAACTGCCTTAATTCTACGTGGCATTGATTCAACAAGGTGCTGAAAGCATTCTTTAGAAATGTTGGCCCATATTGATGGGATAGCATCTTGCAGTTGATGGAGATTTGTGGGATGCACATCCAGGGCACGAAGCTCCCGTTCCACCACATCCCAAAGATGCTCTATTGGGTTGAGATCTGGTGACTGTAGGGGCCATTTTAGTACAGTGAACTCATTGTTATGTTCAAGAAACCAATTTGAAATGATTCGAGCTTTGTGACATGGTGCATTATCCTGCTGGAAGTAGCCATCAGAGGATGGGTACATGGTGGCCATAAAGGGATGGACATGGTCAGAAACAATGCTCAGGTAGGCCGTGGCATTTAAACGATGCCCAATTGGCACTAAGGGGCCTAAAGTGTGCCAAGAAAACATCCCCCACCCCATTACACCACCACCACCAGCCTGCACAGTGGTAACAAGGCATGATGGATCCATGTTCTCATTCTGTTTACGCCAAATTCTGACTCTACCATCTGAATGTCCAGCCCGTTCCCATCCCAAGGCGTCATACATGTGACGCTTTGGACATTTCGTCGAAATCTTACACCCATGGCATCCTTTAGCGTCAATATGAGACGCAGAATCCAAGGTGTCACACCATTCTTTGTAAACCCTAGAAATGGTTGTGCGTGAAAATCCCAGTAACTGAGCAGATTGTGAAATACTCAGACCGGCCCGTCTGGCACCAACAACCATGCCACGCTCAAAATTGCTTAAATCACCTTTCTTTCCCATTCTGACATTAAGTTTAGAGTTCAGGAGATTGTCTTGACCAGGACCACACCCCTAAATGCATTGAAGCAACTGCCATGTGATTGGTTGATTAGATAATTGCATTAATGAGAAATTGAACAGGTGTTCTTATATAGCACTTAAAAGAAAGAGAAACAGTATAAGCAGAAAAAAACTTGAACTTGAAAAAACATTTGTGGAAAATGAATGGGAGAAATCACAATGTTCAATATTACGATTATAGAAATGGAAGACCCGCCTTTCAGCTGAAATTGCCTTATTGGCAAAGGCATTGTATGTGCATTAGCTCAACCGACCTGAAAAATATAGTTTAGCTTGATTTGAGCTGGGATGAGGAAAATCTGTAGTAACTTTGTCAGATTTTATTAGCGTTTTTTGGAAATGTCTGTGCTTCCCCATTCAAGTAGATAGGATCTGTAGAGGAATAGCTGGCTGGTGATATTACCTTGATGGCTACCAAGGGAACTGATTTGCTTAATTTTGTCTGAGTATGGAAGTAGTTCATCTTTGTGGATTAATCAAAATGTCCATGAAGTCTTTCCCAGAAAAATAACCTTATGGTAAATCAAGACCCAGCTGCAGCCTACCTCGATTTATTTAGCCATAAAGCCTCTGTGCCTCAGCGTACGGCTTTAATAAACATGAACTCATGAAAGAGAACTGAGCACTTGGGCTCTTAATGAAATGTGTGCGAGTAACATCAAACAGAGGAGGAAAGCCCTTCCAATTCGAAGCGGGGGAGCAGACAACATCCACTGTGAGTTATTTTACTACGCTTCAGTAATGTGCAGGAACAATGGAAAGCAGTCAATGAAGAGAAAGATTTTTCATCAAAATCAGACCGCTGGATGGTCAGTGCGAAGCGTAGTTGATGTCATCTCAGCTGTGCTTGCAGGTTCCTCCTGTTCTCAATGATTGAGACCGTGACATTTTGCTCTGCTCTAATTCACAGAAGTGGATTGTGAAAACACAAATCCTATAATGAGGTAAAACACTGTTTTAATCCATTTTAAACCCTTTTGGTTTTAATTAGTGGATTTGAGAATACTCTTAACCCTTAGCATTAAACTTTGGCACACAACTTGTCCCGCATCGTTTGTGCTACTGACATGAATTATACCTCAAACCATGCAGATTATTTAGAAGAGCTGTGCTATTACTTTTCAAAGCAATCTGACTGACAATTTCTGTGTGGCAATGATTAAGCAAGCAAAAAAAACTCTTACACTTACATTGACGCGTGGATCTCAGTAGAATGTCAGAGATTTCACGCTGGAACTAGCAACGCCCTATCAACCACTTACTAAAAAACACTAAGAGCACTTCAGCAACCACATAGCAACAGCCTGACATCCACACAGAACATTCTAGCATTGGAAAGCACAACCAAAATAAATAAATAAATGCAAAAATCATGTTGTCACTCTCAAACACTGCATGTCATCCTAACTGAACAAAAATGCTCCTTAAGAGATGCAAGACTTGATGGAGGCCAGACTCTCTCGATTCTAAAACCTTTTAAACGGTTGAAACTTTTGGAAGATAAATTTGCTGTTCTGTCAGTGTAAAGAGCACTGTGCCTCCTCCATCTGTCGGTGATACTGTACTCAGCATTTTATAATATACCACCCGAGTTTGGAAATAGAAATGTGTGCAGTAAACATAATGAAATGTGCATACGCCGCTTAGTATGTCTGGAAGACAAATTTCTCAAAATGTGCAGCACTCAGTCAAAGCTATACAGGGGTGACATTACCCACAATGCAATGCATAAATTTGCATGCAAGACCTCAGATTCTTCTTTTTGAAAGTAGTGATAATCTAGAGAACTGTAAGCGGTGAGACAACGATTATAACTTTCAAATTGACCAAACAGCAAATTGCCCCACAATAATTTTGAATCATTTGTTTATATTGAATACTAAGTGGCATCCATTTTGCAGCAAGATGTCAGTATGCTAATGCAGCAAGCGTTTGTCTAATAAGCTTCGTTAAGCAGTCACCCTGATTTATAATCTTCTTGAAACATCTGATATCATAATTACAGTTCCATGTTCCAGGCTGTAGAGTATGACGTGTGCGAGGTGGGACGAGTCTGTGATCGCTCGGAGACCCTGGAGCAACTGTGCAACCTAATTATTCTAGGAAAGAGACATTTCTGAAAGATCTCAGAGTTTCTGAAAGATCTCTCACGAGTGCCACCGTCTCTCTTTAAAGGATGTATCATGGAAAACAGGATTTTCCTTTCCTAAAAGATATTCAGCAAGGACGCATTCAATTAATCAAGATTGACAGTAAAGAGATTTTTAATGTTACAAAAGACTTCTGTTTCAAATAAATGCTGTTCTTTTCAACTTAGGCTACTATTCATCAAAGAACCCTGAAAAAAATATTAAGCAGCTCAACTGTTTTCAACATTGATAATACTAAGAATTGTTTCTTGAGCAGCAAATCAGCATATTAGAATGATTTCTGAAGGATCTGAAGACTGGATGAAACATCAGCTTAAAATGCAGCTTTGCCGAAAGCAGAAAGCAATTATTTTCAATTGTAATAATAGTTCATAATATTACAGATTTACTGTTTTGGATCAAATAAACACAGCCTGGTATAAAAAACATTCAAATGACCCCAAACATTTAAACGGTAGTGTACATGTCAAAGTCTTTTCGGTATGCAACTTGTCCTGCCTTAAAGGAGAACTCCAGCGCAAAATGAACCTTTGGTCCTATTACGCATTGTTACCTAGTCAACCGTTCCCTGAGATTTGTTTTCATGATTATCGAATGTAAATAGTTTTATCTCTAAAAACAGTTTAGCCTATAAAGCTAGTATAACGCTAGTATGTTGGGCATAGATCAATGACAAATAAAAATCGCTTGTTAATACCACTAACAAGGCTCAAAATAGCCCCACACTAACACGGTAGCATAATGAGGGTCCCTACCTTCAAACCGAAGCATTGAGAACTTTGTCAGTGTCCAGACAGTTTAATAAGAAGATATTTTAAACATAGTCAACTTCGCGTATACAGGCAGAAGCCATCTTTGAAAAAGAGTCTCTACCAGTTGATCTACGAAACGCCGATCCAAGTGCGCTGGTGAGAATGTGAACAAGCTATAAGTTGTGATAAGGTGAGCGCGAACAGCAGGCTTGGATCGGCGTTCGTAGATCAACTGGTAGAGACTCTTTTTCAAAGATGGCTTATGCCTGTATACGCGAAGTTGACTGTATGTAAAAAATATCTTCTTATTAAAGGAGAACTCCGGCGCAAAATGAACCTTTGGTCTAATTACGCATTGTTACCTAGTCAACCGTTCCCTGAGATTTGTTTTCATGATTATCGAATGTAAATAGTTTTATCTCTAAAAACAGTTTAGCCTATAAAGCTAGTATAACGCTAGTATATTGGGCATAGATCAATGACAAATAAAAATCGCTTGTTAATACCACTAACAAGGCTCAAAATAGCCCCACACTAACACGGTAGCATAATGAGGGTCCCTACCTTCAAACCTTCAAACCGAAGCATTGAGAACTTTGTCAGTGTGAACTTTGTCAGGGGGGGGGGAACAAAGTGTGGAATGTTGGACATTTCATGCACTCAACTGTTAATTTTTTTTATTTCGTAGCGGAGGGGGAGGGGCTATCAGACTCTGATGCTAAATGACAAAATAACCATTTAAAATGCATACACTACACAGTTGAGCATAAGTATAGTGTATAAGTGCATAGTATATAGTGTTTCATTTGGGATGCAACTACAGTCCTGTCATGACAACTCTGAGTGTTTGGCATGGTATGGGTAGGACAATGTTGATATATTTGGTCTTGGTGGAATAGATCTGCTACACTGCTGCTGCTACAGAGTAAGTACGGGACTTGCTAATGCCAATACACACACAACACGCTGCTGTGAGCAAGACATGCAGCTGCTGTACAATATAGCGTACATGATTTGTAGTAGATCTATACAGGTGGAGCTGGGGAAGGTGGAGGGTTTCTGGAAGCGTGCTGCACTGCTAAGGTAAATGCTACCCAAGTATTTGAAGATTGAACAGACAAGCTCATTGGCTACTGATACAGCAGGAACCAATCAGCTGTGCCCTATATAGAGAATGGTATGATTGCAAGCAGTTTGAGTTAAGGACCTAATTAGCCTGAGCCATATGACATATTTTCTTGTTAAATGACTTAAATAGATCATACATACACACATTTTAATCTATTTTAGCTTTTTAACAATCAGCACAGTTTTTGAGGAGTACGCATGTGCATGAATGCATAAGGGAACCCCGGAATATGGCGTATGAGGAAAACCGCGATGAATCAAACACCAAATAAAGCAAAATGACAGGGAACCAAAACAGTGAAGTAGCCCTTTAGTGCATTATAGTAGCACGTCATTAACATTATGTGGAGAAAGCTCCTGACATTTATTGCTATCTCGAATTGATTAATTAGCAGAAGTTATTACTCCACCACCTGCATGTGTGACATCATTAACAACAGTCCTATAGGCTATTGTCTTGCCTTGCCTATGATGGTGAGTTATGACGTTGTATGGGAAACACACCCCTAAAATTTATCTAAACACGCTCATAAAAAAAAAAAACATCAAGAAAATTTTACTTGGTCGATTACCTGTCATTACAAGTGGCCAGTACTTGGCCAAAATAAGATGCAATGTGCACCAGAAGAATTGATGAGACTAGAGAGAAAGTGGAAAATAGTCATGCAAAATTAAATGTTGACTTTTTGCAGCAAGAAACCTAGACTAACATTAGAAGTAGACTTCAGGAGAATTTTTTTCTTCTTCATATATTTCAAGAGACATTGAGAGTTTTGCATATCCTAACTAATATGTACAATAGCAGCAAAAAAAGGAACAGATAGCGACTTCAGCGCAGACCGTTTCTGATCATACTGGTCCAACAACCTGCATTATTATTAGAGTTTCCTGTTTATCACAGATAAGGGCTACCTGTGTGAAGCTCAGAATGAGAGAGAGAAGACAACAGACAAAGAGAGACAGAGACAAGAGAAAGGCAACTGCAGAGTCAGCATAATGCATTCATGCCTGAGCGGGCGCTTTCAACCTGTCATAATAATTCACTCTCTCGGCAGGAGCGGCCCAACGTCGGTGAACTGGATGAAGCGCCGGCGTCTCTCCAACATCTCCAACATCAATCAGAAGATGGCGATTGTGCTGTAAATGACAAGTGCTCTGCTGTTCCCTCCTGGAGCCTGGAGGATGTCTGCTGCTATGCCGTTCCTTCTATTTACGCCCTGGTTTCTCAACATGTTGTGAGAGCAGAGCTGCAGGATCACAGCAGAGAATCAAAGGGAAAATCCCTCAAGGACGGACAGGGTTTGAGGGGGGATTATTGAAAAAAGTAAAGTGAGTTAACCCTCTATTGCAAGGTGTTGCGTTAGGTTAACAAATATATTTTGCCACATGATTCATATAAGATGACAACATAATGGTTATTAATAGGATGGATGACTATAAAAAATATTAAAAAGCTTTTTCTTGTTCACCCTACATTTATAAAATCTTTTTTTCTCTGGAGAACTGCCCTCATACAAGACATTTTTTTATAGATGTTTCATGCATCACAATTTTTTATTTGTGCCTATAAGCATTGTGCAACAATGGAATAAATAGATGTACATGTATAGAATACATGCATAAATGTTATCGATTATTATATTTACCTTTTAAACCATTTAACATTTGAGAAAAAAAGTAAAAATGTTTTATCTCGGAGCCAATTCTGTTAAATTCTATCACGTAGCCACTAGTGTAAAGTTTAATTGTCCAAATCATTTAATAGAATTGTTCTATGCCTTTTTTTTTTTACATTTAAAGCATTCTGATATCAGTACAATTGGCTCAATTTCATTACAAATCTTTAAAATAGTAAGTACCTGAAAAAAAAATCTTTAAACGTTGCTTTTAAATCTCACGTAATCAGATTACAAAAATGATATACTTGTAATTAGATATTACATTTTAAAATACTCATAATCAGACTAAATTTACATTTTTATTGATTATGTGATTACATCATTTTCTCAAAATTGAGTTTAACAAAAACAAAAAAAACCCAGGAATCAACAGAAAATTAAACTGAACTAAACTAACTAATGTTAACCCATACGTTGACGAGAACCGACTGAAACACAGGAACTTAAATACAAGGAGCAAACAAAGGTAGTTTTTATATATTTTGTCATTTAAAAAAAAAAGATTTCAATTTTTATTATTGTGCAATGTTTTGAAGGTAAGAACCAGTCCAGTGTGCGTCCGTTTTCGGTTAGAAGCATGCATCTCATTTACACTTTTATTCCAAACTTGGATCATTATTTGGTCTCATTGCTAATTGTTACACTAAGTTCACTTTTGCATCTATGTCACATTTAACCCTTGTGTTATGTTGCGGGTCAATTTGACCCGTTTCGATTTTCAAGTTGTTGGAAATACTGGTTAACCTTTGTTTTTTTTCTTGATATTTTGTGACTTTTTCTCATTTATCATGATGAACATGCATGCAAAGT
The DNA here is from genome assembly GCF_029890125.1 of Rhinichthys klamathensis goyatoka. Classification (NCBI taxonomy): domain Eukaryota; kingdom Metazoa; phylum Chordata; class Actinopteri; order Cypriniformes; family Leuciscidae; genus Rhinichthys; species Rhinichthys klamathensis. The sequence goes on along the minus strand of NW_026606977.1, from coordinate 485,267 downwards.
TTCAACATGCTGATGTGTTTTGACATATACAAACAAAATTACTGTTACGTTTGTGATGTTCGCGGGTCAGTTTGACCCTCATAGACAGCCATTCAAAAGCAACTGTACAGACACAAAATAAAAACATTTATTTTCTGTATGTCAGGGCACTTCAACTCCAGTTATAACGTGCAAGTGCATCTAAAAGTGCTCTAACCCTAACCAAACACACTTGAAAAAGCTAAAATTATAGTGTTCAGAATTATTTGCAAATTACAGATGAAAATCTTTGTCAGACACAGATAGTAAAATAAGCTCTCATTTCAATATTCAAAATATCTAAAATACCTAGCTTTTAACCAAAACTTTTATGTAGGATTTTCAAAGGCAGCTTCACAGAGCAAAAAAAAAAAAAAAAAACATTTATTAGATGTATGCTTTTGTTATGTTTGGTTTCTCACTTCCCAGTGAGTGAATAATGAAACTAGGAAAATAGGTCTTAGGAAACTAGGGAAAGTTAACTTAGGAAAATGAAAAATGTTCATTATACAGCAATTTTTTTTTGTTCAGTTACGATGTTCAAAGCATAAAATGTAAAAAAAGAAAAAAATATATATGCAAAAAAAATCAGTATACTGTTTATTTTCCAATTTTGTCAAAACAAAACTGTTTTAAAAACATTTTCATAAATCATATTTTCAGATATAATGTTTTTGTAATGTTTGACAAATGCTGATATTAAAAGTTTACAGTTTGTATCTAAATCTTTGTTGTTTTTCATAGTGTGATTTTTGAGGAATTGTATTGAATCCAATTAGGGTCAATTTGACCCGGTGCATAAGGGGAGTACCGGTACACAGAAATCGAACAGAACACAAGACACTCTGCATATTTAAAATACAGGCCTATCTACAGCTGATAAAACGTATTTAAAAAAATAAGATACAGTACACATAGAAATACAGATTTTTTTTTCAGGTTGAGGATGGCAGGACAAAAGCACGAACAGTGTGAAAAAAGAAGTTGAGGAAGAGTATGAATATTACCATGTGCATAGAATGTGGTGGCAAGATCTTTGCTGCACCGCATTTGCTCATCAAATGCAGCTGACATGCAGCAAAGGTGGTGTATTCAATGAATTCTTTCACTGCCACAGCTTTAGGGTTCACACACAACGGCAACAGGAAATGAACCTATAAAAGAGACATATTTCTTGTCAAGGAGAGGAGAAAGCCCTTATTTTGAATCAGCACTCTATTGACTGTCATTTTGGAAGCATACAGAAGCAACAAAACAAGCTGAATGATATAATCTACAAAGGTCATAGATTTAAAGCAAGAAATGTGAGAAATTCCACATCCAGCTGCAAATATATGAATGGATGCATGATGGATAAATACTGTCAGCAAAGAGTCAGTTTCATCATGAAATCATTAAACCAGATTGTGATGTTGCAGTAGAAATGCTATTTGTCTTTGCTGCCGACTCTACCCGTGATTTACTCCAGAGAAAATAGGGCAGTTGCTTTTTAGAGCGATGATTTGATCAGAATCTTAGAATTGCCACAGGGTTTAAAAAAAAATAAAAAAATAAACTACGGTATATTCTTTGATGCTGTGGAAAATAGTGAAGCCTGGAAAATATCCCAAAGAAAGATCAGATGACCTGAATTTATAAATGGACATATACGGTGCTTTGCAAGAGTTCCTGACGTCGGCATGACATGAAATAAAGGTTCTGGTTGACGGAGAAATAGCCCGAAAACAGGGCTCTTCATCATCTCCGACAGAATTGAAGAAGGTGTTTTAGCAGAGGAACAGCTGCGGCAAATTGCTTTAAAAAATAAAGGTGGGTCAACAGATGGGGTCACAAACGGAGAGATCAATAAAGAGTTGAGAAATCAATGGCAGAGCAAACACAGGAAAAGAGTCTCAGCGCTGATGTCTTCTCTAACCGAGGTCCCTCTTAAAAGACTGGCTTGGAAAAGATTACAAACTTGAAAGTGAAAGGATTGGTATACTTCAGTATGAAACAGAATGAGTTCTGGGTCCCAGAAGGATTGATTCGCAAGAACAAAAGATTCAAGCCACTCTGTTAGGGCTATTTGTTGATTGCAGTCAATGATACAGAAATAAATATCATTGATTCTTAACCATGTCAATAGATTAAAGAGCTCAAACCTTAAACATAATCAGAGACTTTTAAACGAAGCCTCAGGTCCTTTTTCAAGGTTTTATATGGTAAATAGAGACATGCATTTTCCAGAAAGTCGCCTCAAGGACCAACATTTCAGGATGACTAATGGCAGGCCGCTGAGGTGGAGATCGCATCGGAAATCCATCCGCGGTGAAGGGACTGTTCATGCTTGTCCGAGGCAGTCCTGAAAAAGTTTCCCGATGGGGCTTATCTATCCCGTGCCATGTGTGCTAAGGAGCTTTATAAAGCACAACAATGACTTGCAAGTATTTTTCCCTTTCATTGTCTGAACATGCATTTTGGGGGAAAAATAGCACAGCAATAAAGTATGCATTGTGAAAGATGACACCGAATCTGCAACAGCAATAAAAAAAACGTACAACATATAAGAAATACATTCCAAAAAAATAATAATACGAAATAATTAAAATACCAATCTAATGCAAATATAAAGTAGATGAGAAAATGGATAATATACTATAATATAATAAATATATTATAATAATTTTCTAAACCGCTTCTACTAACATTACATTTCTTACATTACATGACATTATTATAATATTATATTAATTTATGGATTTATACGTTTTCTGTAATATAGGTACAAGCGGTTTGAAAAATGGATGATATTAATATAATATAATATAATAATAATATATAATTATAATAGAATATAATATAATTTCCAAACCGCTTATAAATATCAATACGGTATGGTTTATTTACAGATAAAATGTGTTACAGCAAAAGGTTATTTGCGATGCACATGCAATTGATTTAATTTGTAATTAAATAAATACATAAAATATTAAATCTCTCTTGTTCTTAGCGCTTGCATTCCAATGATTACACCTCCCATAATGCACCGTTTAGTGCACACCTCAACTGTAAAAGCACATTCTTTGACTTGTGGATCTCGCTTCAGGATTGTGGGAAATTAAAATGTCCTCAGGAATTCTATAATTAAACACAAAGTAAAATCCTGAATCTATAAGATCAACAGAACTTATGCTGGAGAGTCTGGACACACATTTACAACATCTGCTAAAACACATTATGATAAGGTAGCACTATAGCAAGCATCATTTCTGATGTCACAGGTGCAATCTTAGGCCTGACGCCCAAGCAGAATGCATATTTTACTGGATAGAAACTAGCAGGGAAGAGAACATCTGACTGAACAAGTTGCTCATGGCAACCAGTTGAAGCAGAAGCCTAAATAAACCTACTGAAGGGAAAAACACATATGAGCAAGAGATGCAACAGTCCATTGCTTTTAGTAAACACATCTCGTTTATGCATGATATAGAATATACTGCACAATTACTCATGCAATCAACTCTTTAGCATCCCAGCCGGGCTTATAATGGCTTATTAAAAAAACCCAAGTCACTTTAGCAAAGCAGAAGGATTTGTTTGAATTAAACAATAATGTGTATTACAAAAAGCTTGTGAATTTTAACACAAAAAAAGCTGTACTACTGACCAATAAGAACTACTCATTCTATAATGATTTTGTCACTTTCGGTACTTACACACGATAAAAATGCAAAAGCAATGTTTCCCTAGAAGAGACTCAAAACAAGTTTCTCTTAGCTAATTGACAATCCAGCCGAATTTAAAAAGGGTACAATTTTAACCAAGCATTTTGGTTCACTTATTAGGCTATTTCTCATGGGCCTTATTATCCCTCGGCTTTGTCAATGTTTTTTTTTAATTATGCGGAACTAAATTTCTCAACAAGGGGAACCCAAAGTGATTTACCGTTTATTGCTACAACAGCCAAGTTTTATTTGAGCACACAAAAGTCCATGCCAAGAATTTTTAAACTAAATCAGACTCACTCTCGTCCTAATTTGTTATTGAATTTTCTGTTCAAAAAGTTGTAATTACTTCCAATTTCTCTGAACTCCAGCAAACAATGCTTTGGCAGACCGATATATCATCATGAATACATAATCACAACAGGTGACTGACTGACTGCCAAATTTCATTTCACAAATAATTACATAGAAACAGCAAGGAACACATATAGAAGATTTAAAGTAGAAAGACTGAAATATAATTTTCTTCTAAAACACTACAACAATCAATGCTTTATTTACAACTGTTTTAAGGTGTACATACTGTATTTCAAATGTACGTTTTCAAGTGTAAATTAACATTAGTTCATATATTATGAACAAACATTAATGAATGAAGATTTTTATAAAATAAACTTATTTGATAAATGTTGTAAAAAATAGTTTAGTATTTTTTCGTTCATGAAATGCATTAATAATATGAACTAACTGAAAGTGTTCCCATGTCAACAACAATTTCAGCCATTTACCATCAATTTCCTCTTTGGAGATATTTAACAAGCTTTATCCCATTTCTTGAGCTTGCTCCCTCAAACCAAAAAGCCAAGCTCTGGCACTGTGATGACTGACTATTTAAAGTTAACATGACAACCTTCACAACCCATTTTACTTCTGTATCCTGATGCATTTCCAAGTGAAAATAAAAGAGATTACTGACATCAAAGGAGCATGCCTAGAGAAAGCTACTATAATATAATGAAATTTGAGCAATTTACAGTATATGCTGAAATGTTTTGACTTTGGAATAATGTGGACTGACTAACAATAAGATCAGGAACATTCTTACTGAGTTTTGCGTAATATGTCACATTTTTGCAAGAACAACAGATCAAATCACAGAAATCTAATGACAGATTTGGATATTTAGGTATTAATGTACAGCAACATTGAAAGTTCATTTCGCATAGATGAAAGTGGGTCACTTTGCCTTGAATTCAAATAAAGCAAGAGAAATGAGCAGCACCCTCCATTCCTGATACTTCATTAGATCGCGGCTTTTCAAACGGTCAGAAGTGAAATGAGAAGGAATGAGGACATTCCAGGCTCATTACCTCCAAATCCTTGGTGCTCTTTTCTGTTCGTGCCGTGCATCTAAAGGCAGTCCGGTTGGTCTCGATACGGTTTCTTAAACACGGCGAAAGGGCCTCATTTCAACGAGTGTTCACTTGGAAATTTTCAGACAAAGAGACAGGAAAAGATGTTATTTTTGGCACACCTTTGGGATTTCTAAATGTTGTTTATATCCTTTGTTGCTTTCCTTCATTCATTCAGCAGCTTTATGCCTTAGAACCGAAGCCAACCCCACAGGATGTTGACCTGGAACCTGAATTCAAAATATGAAGGAATTTACTGGATTAAAAACAATTCAACAGCAGGGGAATTTCATTCGTTTTGTGACAAAACAAAAAGTTATATCATTAATTTGACTAATTATGCCCATCTTTTCCTTGATTTGTAGAGTACATTTTTTTAACACAAGACTTCAGGATAAATAGCCTTCTATTAAAGGTTCTCTAAGCGATCCTGGGTGACGTCACTTCTTGTTGACGTTCGAACTATTGTCAAACAAAACGGAGGCTAGCTAGACCCTCCCTCCTCCTCATCTGCACACTAACCCCCCAAACCACACCCCCAAACCCTTCTTGTCGGTCATTGGCTGGAATAGTTTATTATGTTTCAGGGAGCGGGTCGCTGCAGTTTGCTTTTGTTGCTGTTTGTGGAGCCTGGGCTGTCTACAGAGATCGCGTTTCTTTACAGTGTGTTCAGGGGACAGGCAGCCAGCGGTTAGTGAGGAGATGTTTGCTGTATGTGACAAAAAATTTTTTGCCCTAAAAAACGCGTGACATCGCTTAGAGCACCTTTAAATTCCATAAAATGACAGCTAATTTATTATATAGACCCACATGAAATATAAATCAATGCACATTTCTGGCATTTCAAACATTAATCATTAATGTAATGTTTCTGGAAATATGTCATGTATGAATGTGTTTTTTTTTTTAGGTATTTCATACCAAAAAATAAATTACACACTCAATTTAAAATACACACTTAAAGGGATAGTTCAACCAAAAAAAACAAATTCTGTCATCACTTACTCACCCTCAAGTTGTTCCAAACCTGCATGAATTTCTTTCCTCTGCTGGACACAAAAGAAGATATTTTGAAGAATGTTGGAAACCAGACAGTTGATGGACCCCATTGACTCCCAAAAAAATACTATGGATGTCAATGGGGCCCATTAACAGTTTGGTTTCCAGCATTCTTTCCGAACTATCCCTTTAACAATAAATTCATATAAGAGCTGCAAGAAGCAGAATTAAAATACAAATTGCAATTCTGCATCCTGTTAACTACCTCAATTCAAATTCATGAATTTAACTGAAATTTAAAAGGTATTCTCAATTAAATTCTCAAAAAGCTAACAACCCTGATATTCATAAGCATGAAAGAGACATAAGGGAGACGGTTCACTCAAATGAATGAGAGAAACCGTAACACTCAGCTTTAAAATCTGTTATTTAAATGTAAAATTGGCAAACATGTTCATAGATGTCTGTCTTTTGCCATTTATACACCGTACAAAGGATGTTTACTTGCATGATACCTGCCTGGGAATGTTAAAAAGGGGACTTTCTAATTTAAAGTAGTCTGATCTTTGATGTTGGAAGCAGAAGACAGCAAAAGACACACTTCTTTTTAAGGCATTTATTCATAAAAACACACTTTCAAAATTTCAACAAAAGCTTCCATAAAATTGTAAGAAACTCCAGCCCAGTTTAAACAAAACTCCTTTGTGTGACTATGGAAACCATGTGCAATAAATAATCATTATGCCAGAAGAAAAAAAAAAAAAAAGACAGCATTAAATGTCAATATTTCACCACTAAAAGAAATGTAATAGCTGTTACAAAAAGAAAAAGAAAACTGTGAGGAAAACAATGTGCGATGTATGGAACATTAGTGTGAATTGAGCCAAGCAGGCACCCGTAGAATCAGAGGGATGAGAACTGTATGGACTCTATCTGTGACCTGAGCACCTAACGAACAGATATAAATTGAATGAAGCTTCCAGAGCTGAAACCAAGAACCATCTGAGAGACATATATTGCACTTTTTTTTTCCTTGGAAACATAACGGTCGTTCCACACGACCCAATCCGAATGCTTTTTCCCAGTCCGACCACGACCTTAAATTGAAGTTACAGCTTGTTTTATACACAACGCGCATACATGGATAAGACTATATGCTGAATGACAGAGAAGGGTTATAATGCTTAAGTGATACTATTTTATCATGTTTGAGTCCTTTATATATCAATCAAAGCATGTACAGATGAAGATATCGAACTCAACAAATCTTGATTTGCGGCAAATCTCGACACGCATTTCAGAACAAAAATCTTTACAGTATAAATAAATAACATTTAGCGGGGGAAATAGTTCGGATAGAGGAGTGTGATAAATATAAATGGCTCAGTTGAAGGTGCCACTTTGAAGGTTGGTTTCTTCAAATCAACAACAATCCAAATGCGCAAACACACAGTGAAACTGGTTGCCCAACAGAACCCTAAGATGTTGCAATGCTTTTAACTGGCAGCGAACACTACACACAGTGAAATATCTGGCAACCACTGGCCAATCATTTCAGGCTCACAATCAATGCAACCCAAAACTGACCAATCATAGTAGCCCCTTAATCAATCAAACCCTAGAAAAGCCGCCCGCTGAAAACCTATTAGGGCGGGACTGTGGTTTCTCTGTGTGTCGGCCTCATAGTCTGATTTTACAGACTTCCAGACATTAGCACAGAGTGCTCTTTAAACACACTGCTCTTGTGAGAATACAATCACGGCAGATGATTCCCGAGGAAAGACAATCCTGACTCGAGAGAGTGACTGGAGAGAAATGATATACAGAATGAGAAATAAACCCAAATGGTGCCCTTTAAGGGCCACTGTAAGCTTTTCAAAAGACAATAAATAAGAAGTGCTTTCCAGCGCAGCTGAAATCTCGCATGCAGTACTTTTGATTGAAATGTTTTCTGTTGTTAAAATCCGAAAAGAGGTGAATCGTGAAAAAGAAATGTCCAGGTCAAATTTCACCCCAAAATCAAAAGGGGGAAAAAAATACTAAGTTATATTGTACATACAGACAAATGAACCCTATTCTTGGAGAACCATTATTATGACAATTAAGGCAAACCAGTCCCCAAATTAAAAGCACATTATCCTCCTATTGTCATTACCGTAATGCAAAAATGTCTTTACTGTAATGTGAAAAAATTATTAGATCATTGCGAATTATTACATCTATGAAATTGACATATATATGAAGACTTGCATTTGAAGACTTCAAATGCAAAAAATCTCTAAGGCTGTCTGACATTTTTCTTTTAAATAAGTATTTTTATGTGTTTTTAATTTGACTCTTATCTGTGCCATTTTTGAAAATAAGGCATTTCAATAATTTAATAATAACCTTGTCATTGCCATTTAAGTGAAATTACTGAACCTAAAAGTATAGGAGCCTGATAAAAACGCTCATTTAAAAGAAAAATGTCAGATTGACTTAATATTTTCACATTACCGTAATGAGAGAGAAATGTTTACATTACGGTAATGACAACAGGAGGAAAATATGCTTTACTGTCATTAAAAAAAGATCACAAAGGCCTTTATACAATAGCAAAATATAATTTCTTGTTTCTTTTTTTTTGCATTTTGGGGTGAAATATATGACACAAATACTATGTTACAGATAATATCCTGAGATTCACCCAAGGATCATCCTCTGACATCATTTCCACATCTCCAAATTTGTAGTTCAGTTCACGGAGCACCATTGTCACAGAGCCACATGCTGCCAAAAAGCCAGCAAACGGAAAGGATAAGAAGGCCGGCCTCCAGTCTTGGCAACTTCAGTCTGGACACAATCCACAGCTTCTAACGCAGTAAAGCAGGTCTCTGGTAAGCTTCTTACAGCCTGCCTGTCAAGTGAAGTAGCGCTGATGTCTCAATGCAAACTTGATAACAAGGCCCGCGCATCGATCTATCCCAATATAGCGATTCTACCTCAGAGAGCTAACACACCTCTCATGCACAATAAAGCCCAGGGAGAGTGATTTAAACAATACTAGAGTGAAAAACCCTGTCTTCCAAGTTGCCTTTATCGCTTGTGTCAAAACATGAAGCAACAATACAGACTAGGGCCAGAACAAGTCTCCCTGTTCAAATCATGGGATGATCGAGCGAAGCTGTAGAAGTGATGTATGACAGGACTTTACTCTAAATGCCAGTGTTCTTTGAAACAGAAGATGACAAAGATGGTGTTAGTTTGCTATTTGAGACTGATTTCCTCTGACAGCAGTAAATGAAATTTCATGAATACAACAAACAACTTCCCACAAAAACAGGCTGTAAAAACTAGTTTCACAAGACCCGAAAGCACCAACATGTCAAAAAAGAAAGAAAAGTACAGGTATTTTAAGACTCGCCCCCGGGTCTGCACCATGTTTAGTTCGGTTTTATTTTTAAAAGGTACAACACATTAGCACCATTTATTGGCTCAAATGGGAGACACACCAGTGAACACCAGCCTTCACCATGGCAATGACCCCAAAGAAAAACCCTCCCAGCCTTAGATGCGAGCACCCAATGCTGGAGGAAAATGAGAATCAGAAACGCAAAAAACAGTAAAATGATGCATTTGTTGCTTTTTCACCAGTCTGTGAGGAATAAACCAGCAGTCTGTGTTTGGAACACTAGCCATTCAAATGGCTGATACATACAAGAACGCAATATTTAAATCATCATGACAGAATCCTCTTTATAAGAGCATATTGGTGATGCAAAAAAAGTAAAACAATATGCAGCTTTAAAAAAAAAAAAGTGAAGCTGAAGACAATATGCATACTGAGATAATTCACATTACAAGACACTGCGAAAAAAGACTCGCGGGCAGATGAACCATTGTTTCAATGAAGACTTCAGTATTGAATATATAAAATATTAGTATTTGTGGAATTACTTAATGATGAGATCCAGAAAGATTTGGTCAAGCTGGTTTGGCATTTACCCGTGTAAAAGTTGACCGCTGTAGATGACGCACGTATTTTCGTTGATTCAAAGTAAACACAGATTTTTAAGTAAATGTTTGGATATAAAAAAGTCAATTTACTCTTTAAGAAATGTTTCAAATACATTTATGTTAGAAATCTGATAAGAGCCCTTTAATGTTTGATCAACTAGATGCACTTTGTCGACCAACATCCACAATGGTACACAATTCGTGAAGGGCTTGCCAAACAAAAATAAAAACGATCGATTTAAACAATCAGAAAATTTTCACTAACCGACAAATCATAAATATCGCTAAAACTCTGATTTCAATTTGCCATTTTCCTCTGTATTAAATCAGTTAAACTCAAACGCTGTTCGTATTCTGCCATTTGTACAGCTTGCCATCCAGAAAAGAGTGAAGTCAGGAGGGTATATGAAGCCTTTGGCACTAAAACAGCAATAAAACAAATAGCTGTACAATACATATGGACGGTTACTTGTGGGTTACATTCGTACTTCGGAGGATTGGAGAGGACTGAATGTTTCATCTTTTTAGTCTCAATCAAAAGGTGATGCATTGCATATATATGACATTGACGCTGAGGGATTATATCACAGGAGATACATGTACTATATGAGGGGCAGGTTGGCTATTTTTGGATTTAAGTTAAAGATATTAACACATCCTTACAAATCTTTAATGATTCTAGAGCTGGAAATTAGCATTTGGGAGGATCAAATGATTAAAAACACCATTCCTGTCCTGAAATCGCTTTTAATCACTGCTGCATTAAATTAGACACTAAATTAAAGAGGACCAAAATATAAGCTTTTTGCATCACGAAAAGTCTGGACCACTGAAATGAGATGTAATGATGGCGAATTGACTGGGTCATATTTTACCACAAAATCAAATGAAAAAATAAGGGGGGGAAAAACTAAATATATAGCTCTTGTTAAATAATCTTTATAATTATTATTGGAATTAATTTAGGAAATTATTATTCTAAATTATTAAAGAAAATAGTGTTTTTATGACCATTAAAATGTTTTGCATCGTCACATTTTTTTTCATAACAATTACACGTATTCTCTAAAACTACGGATTACTGTAATACCGTAATACAAAAAAACTGATATATTATTTACATTTTACTGACGTTCAGACGTGCTGTAAATAATGATTAAAACTGCAGGGGTTTTTTTTAACTGTAATGCAGTGATTTGCATAATTGTCATGAAAATAAAGTCAAAATACAAAAACAAAATCTTAATGGTCCCAAAACCAAGCTTCATTTTCTTTTTCCCCGTTTAATTTTGGGGTGAGAATATTTTGAGAGATTCACCCAATTCGGAATCTGGCTTGAATTTATCTGAACATTTACTTCGTTTCCATGTAGCCACATAAACCTAGGCCAAAATATAGCACTTTTGGAAAACCACTCTAAACAGTCTCTTATTTTTCTAGCCTTTAGTCTTTCACACATACTTTCAATACATCTTTCATCCCTTCTCTCCATCAACAACTTTTATATACAATATTGGTAAATAGAACATAAATACTACACATAAATTTGCTTATTCACAATTCCACTCGTGGCGGCGCCGGAAAGTAAAGAAAGAAACCGCTCTGAGATAATACACTCATATAAACTGCTTTATATAAGTATAGAAAGGCTCTGCGCTCCCGAGAAGTGTTGGGTAAGACCTGAGAGAGAGCGGTCAGTTTGAAACGCCTCCTCTCTTCTGGTTAGCAGTGTAAAAGTTGACACTTCCAAGGAGGACGGCAGACACCGAGCACCATCTTTTTGCCCATAATTGAGGTGGGAACAAAGTCCAATGGTACAAAAAATGTTAAACCTTTTCTTATGACCTTTTTTTTTTTTGTCTTTTTTGTTTTGTTTTAATAGTGTAAACAGCGCACCAATAGGGTCTTGGTTCCACTTCTCTCATCTATACAAAAGTATAAATATATGCTTTCTCTCAATTTTTCACATATATAGGACATATAGCGGACAAACAGACAGAGAAAAGCGGTTGTTCCCGTAAGTCGCCAGTGTCGCAGTGGCTGTGCTGGTTTTGTTGTTTGCTGGCTCGTGTGTCTGTGTTGACGGGCGTTTGTTTGGTGTGGGCGTTGATGGTCTCTGCATATATAGCACGTAGCACAGTCCTCAGCCACTGGGCCAAAACAACCAAGCGTTTTTGTCCAACTACAGCAGATCCATTTTGGGTCTGTAATGAAGGAGGAGGGGGGATTTCTGGAACGCACACAAAACACACATGCATTCGTGTGACTGAAAGTCATAGAGCCACTAGAACGGAAACAAAGGCACAGAAAGTCAAGTGCTTCTATCGTTTTTGCAATGGCATTTCAGAGAAGGATTAGATATGCAATCTTTCAACAACAAAAAAACTTACTCTGTGCATCAAAATGTCAATTTCTGACTTGCTATTGAACATTGTTTACAATGGATAAATATATAAAACAGATACATACAGTATCTCACAAAAGTGAGTACACCCCTCACATTTTAGCAAACATTTTAGTATATCTTCTCAAGGGACAATACTATAGAAATGAAACTTGGATATATTTTAGAGTAAATTAAACATGATTTAATGACTCGTAAATGTAAGTTCACATTGATGGCCTAAGACACGAAACGAGCGGTTTGTGTGAGAAAACGAACAGTATTTATATCGTTTTTACCTCTTGTAACGCACAGCCACGTCCAAGTGATCTGAGGGCGCGGGCGCTTCGGTCTGTGCGTTACAAGAGGTAAAAACGATATAAATACTGTTCTTTTTCTCACACAAACCGCTCGTTTCGTGTCTTAGGCCATCAATGTGTACTTATATTTACGAGTCATTAAATCATGTTTAATTTGGACTTCTCTGTGCATGCTCTTTGAGGAAGTTACCATAGACCTGCATTACATGACTGACAGACAAGAACGGTTTGACCTAAAAATATCAAAATTGAAACTACTGCGGAAACAAAGACACCTACATCTTGGATGCCCTTGAGGTAAGCTAAAACAACATATCAAAAATTTATTTCAAAGTGAACTATCCCTTTAAGTACAATTCTCTCATACTGACCACTGGATGTTCAACATGGCACCTCATGGCAAAGAACTCTCTAAGGATTTGAGAATTGTTGCTCTCCACAAAGATGGCCTTAGGCTATAAGAAGATTGGCAACACCCTGAAACTGAGTTACAGTACAGGCCAGGGTCATACAGAGGTTTTCCAAGACGGGTTCCACTTGGAACAGGCCTCGCGAGGGTCAATCAAAGAAGTTGAGTCCTCGTGCTGTGCGTCAGGTGCAGAAGCTGCCTTCAAAAAACAGACGCATGAGTGCTGCTAGCATTGCTTTAGAGGTTTCCAAAGCGGAAGGTCAGCTTGTCAATGCTCAGACCATACACCGCAACAAGTCGGTTTGCATGGCCGTCGTCCCAGAAGGAAGCCTCTTCTGATGCTGGCTCACAAGAAAGCCTGCAAACAGTTTGCTGAAAGCAACCTGTCCAAGAGCATGAATTACTGGAACCATGTCCTGTGGCGTGATGAGACTAAAATAAACTTGTTTGGCTCAGATGGTGTCCAGAATGTGTGGTGACGGCCTGGGTGCTGCTAGTACTGGGGAGCTTCGCTTCATTGAGGGAAACATGGATTTCAACATGTACTGTGACATTCTGAAGCAGAACATGATGCCCTCCCTTCAGAAACTGGGCCGAACGGCATGATAACAACCCCAAACACACCGCCAAGATGACAACTGCCTTGCTGAGGAAGCTGAAGGTGATGGAGTGGCAAAGTATGTCTCCAGACCTGAAACCTATTGAGCACCTGTGGGGCGTCCTCAAGCGGAAGGTGGAGAAGCGCCATGTGTCTATCCGCCAGCAGCTCTGTGATGTCATTATGGAGGAGTGGAAGAGGATCCCAACAACAACCTGTGCAGCTCTGGTGAATTACATGCCTAGGAGGATTAAGGCAGTGCTAGATAACAGTGGTGCTCACACAAGATATTGACACTTTGGACACAGTTTTGACATGTTCACTTAGGGTGTACTCACTTTTGTTGCCAGCTATTTTGACAATAATGGCTGTATGTTGAGTTATTTTCAGAGGACAGTAAATATATACTGCTATAAAAGCAGCACAATGACTACTCTAAAATATATCCAAGTTTCATTTCTATAGTATTGTCCCTTGAGAAGATATACTAAAATGTTTGCTGAAATGTGAGGGGTGTACTCACTTTTGTGAGATACTCTATAATGATTGTAATAATACTATAAAAAAAATTATATATATAAAAATACTTTAGTATAATACTTATAATTATAAAATGTATAAATATAAAATACTGGTCATGACAACACAAAAACAATTTCATATTTAATCTTCACATACTGTACATGATTATGAATTCATGCAAATTACCCATGCATGCATGCACGTGACATGCACATCACAACGGCAAACGGAAGCCTAAAGCCGGCTAATCTAAAACAAACATGCATGCACACAAATTTATCATTAATTACCTTAAATCTCCATCTTGTTACCACAACAAATTTCAAAGTATGATCCTTGCCCAAGATTTCTTCATTGCATAAGATGTCCAGCTAAAAATAAGCACACAAATGTAGCAAACAAAGTAAAAAATAATACAGTATGTGGGTAAGTCTAAACAAAACTACACTTTCCATGATATTACAGAACCATTCATAATTCTACAAATGGATCAGGATGTTCAAAAAATCTGCTGCCGGATGACTAGTTGGCCATTAGGGTTGGGAATAGAAAATAGATTCTAATTCTGGAATCAGATACTTGTTATAAAATGTAGATTCCGCGTATTGATTTTAAAGCATTCAATCACAAGTAGACACAAAATAAAATTTAATTTGCCACCTTTTGGCAATTACTGTCAGACAGACTCAAATGTTTCATGGCACGAGTGTCGTGGGTAATATGAAAGAAATAAGCTAGTACAGCTACCTAGGACATCATTTGCCTGTTGCAATGCTCAAATACACAGTTTATCAGCCATTATACAAACATTTGACCACAGAATGTTGCAATCGACCAAACAGAATAAACCATCCCAGAGAACCGCAAAATCAATTGTGTACGAACGTCTCTTGAGACAGGTGGGATTTTATGGTGCTTTACAGAAGAGTGAGTGCTTTGTACTCTCAAAACATTCGTTCCACCTGTTATTCAAGCCAAAACAAAAGGACACAAAACCTTTAAGAGCAGCCATAACCGCCCAGAGGATTATGTGTACCACAGTATAAGAGATGCCGCTCTCGCTGGAATAGCATGCAGTGAAACATCAGTGCACGGTGTCTGTGTGTTTTGGCTCGCTGTGAGTCGAACGAGAGCAGCACGACCACAGCAACACCTGCTGGAGGCCGTGAGCTCTTTGCACTATTCTGAGTTTAAAGTCATCGTGAGTATCTGGGATCCGAACCAAAGATGTTCAGAGACATGGCGTGAAACGATGAAACTTTTGATGCTTATTAGAATTTAGTTCTTCAAAAGGTTTTGCTTTCCTCTTGCACTTCAAAGTAGAGCTGTACATTTCACACTGCTGCCATTTCAGAGTCATATTTGTTATCTGGCTCAGAGCAGTATTGTGCCACTGGCAGCTATAACTCTCGATACTCGCGGAGAACAACAGGCGTTTGGCTGTATTATTGCGGGGGAAAGTTTTTGATGGATGTGTCTGGTGGAAAAGCCCACACATTTCTAGCACAAAGGAGGGGAAAAAAACGATGATTAAGTACCAATAATTAGTCAAGTTTTGTGTTAAATTGCACTATGAGATGTTGGCAGGCTGCGAGATACATGACAGAGAGCAAATGATATTACAGGCTATTATTTGTCTCTGAAAATATGAGGCATATTGAAAGCTTTGTGGGAATCGTGACAGCGCGGAGGAGCTTTGAAATCCGCGTGGTGACTCACGCATGAGCCATTGTCATGGAGGAAACAGCGATGGCGGCCGGATTATTGGTGGCAAAGGTCTCGGCCAAGGGAAAAGGCAGATAATGGGTTCTGTTTCGAGCCTATGGAGCTTCAGATATGGAGGATCACATACCTCATTGAAGGATGTCAGGTTGAGCTTCTTTGCGATGAACTTCTTGAGATGGAGAACGGTCGCCTGAGCCGAACAACGAATCCACTTCCGCTTGAGTCCTCTGAGCTTACTGCTGTTACACTCCAGACATATACTCACCTGAACAGATAAGACATTTAGACTTGGCACTGATAATCACATGGAAGATTTAGATAACTGCATTGTGTTAGAGACCAGAAAAACTAAACAAATAGCGAAGACAAGTAGCTTATGTATTATAGCTAAATGTTTGAATCCATTCAGTCTAGGCTACATGTCCTACATGTCAGATACCATGCAGAGCCTGACAAAATATTTGCATGTAAAAACATGATTTCAGGTACTAAACTGGTGGAATGATCTTTCAATCTCCACTCGAGGATCTCAAAATCTTGTCGTTGCTTTGTTACACCTGTGCTGTGCTTATTTGCATAAAGTATGCTCATCATTATTGCAACGCCAATGATCGCTGACGCTCATGTCACCTAAAACTCTCATTGAACATGATTTGTTGTCATTTGATAGGTTTCAACTTCCCTCCAGTTGCTTCTCACTGCAAATTGCTGTAATTAATTTTCAATACAAGTGAAAAGATTGTTATTGCAAGCATATGATAATTGTTACGTACTCGTACGTATTCAAAGTGTTGCAATATGGAGATGTGTGTAGTTTGGTGTTGTTGTTGTTGTTGTTGTTGTTGTTGTTGTTGTTGTTGTTGTGGTGTGTGTGTTTCAGGTCTTTGTTGAATCAATCTACCACCTGTCAACCTTAATGAAGGATGATGACGTTTCGGTTCACCTCATCCAATCACATCTCACCACTTCATTCAAATGCCTGTGATCACTTCCATGTCAACAGCTGTTTGCTCACTTTTTGTTTGTTGCGCTTGTTTGACTTGCTGTCAGTGACTTGTCTGTGTGTCTAACATTCGAGTTCTGTTTAATTGTTGAATTGTGTTTTGAGGATACTGTTCAGCCTGACCAGTTTACACGGAGTGTGTAAAGCTGGGAAGAGAGCAGGTTAGTAGGTCGCGCGACATACACTTTGCACTTAGAATGTTTTGGATTATGTTAGACACACTAGTTTAGGAGAGTGCCCACTTTGTAAGTTGTGTTATTTAGTTAGTGTAGTTTAGTTAGAGCGTCTTGACGCCGAAGATTTCTTTTCTACATTTTAGTTTGGTAGTTAGGTTAGTCGAATTAACTTTTAGCTAGTTTGTTTTGTTTTATTGATTTCTTTGATTTGGCATCTCTCGTGCGCTCGCCTTCCCACCTTGTGTTTTTGTTTGTGTTTAAAGTCGTTATTTTGTTATTGTTCGTATTCATTGTTTGTATATATTGTAAATATTATTTTCTTCATTCACTCACGGCACTGTGGATTAATAAATCCTTTTTGTGAGCTGAGTTCTGAGGTCGGCTTCTTTTTCTTGCTCTGTCCTGTACATTGAGGTACACACACCGTTTAAAAAAAGTGTTATGCCCTTATTTCCCTAGACATCAAACATAGGGACGTAACAATAATCATATTCAAAACCCCTAATTTAAGTGTTTGATGACATTGCAGTGCATTCCAAATTAGCTAATTTTGTAAACTGAACCTCTTGAGAAGAGATACACCCTGCGTAACTGGAACACAGCTTTTGTATTATTTTTATCCAAAAATATATATATCTCCCTATGACTTTTCCTAGCATATTTGTGACAACAGCGTGTCACTCACAACATAATATGCAAGATGAGTCATTGTCAGTCTCTTGGTAAACAGCACCTGTCGCAACAACGTGAAGACGATGTTTTTGTTCAGTGGCTTAATCCCTACATAGAGTTGATTTGAATCACTTTACATAACCATTTTAAAGTTTAGGGTAAATTATACTTTTAATTAATACTTTTATTCATTAAGGTTGCAATAAAAAAAACCAAAAAACACATAACACACACAATTACTGACGCCACCGATACGATTTCAACAACAAAAAAAGCAGATGCCAGCAAGCCCTCCACCATCTTTCAAAACTGAGCTGAGGGTTGAGTCGCCAGTGGACTGCGGACGCCTCGGGCAGAGCGAGGGCTTCAGAGAGTCAAGACGCATTAAGGATTTCATGCCTCTCTCTCTCTTCCCGTCCCTCTGTCCTTCTGCCGATAAGTGACTGAGCAGTGCAGAGTGGCACAGTGGCCCATTTGGACCAGGCCTCACCCAGAACAGACAGTAATGGAGAAGGATGAGGAGGAGCAGCTGCGCCTGGCGGCTAAACGCCAGTCCATTTCAAGGGCAAATGGTGCCGAGAGAGAAGGGCCACATCCTTTAAAAGAACAGCGGGCAGTAAATCGCAGATGTAATCCAAACACGGGTGTACTATTAAACCCAAGCTATAACTTCACTATTAGCTGCGTATGTGTGTGTGTGATTACTGGGTCATTACGGCACGGCCGGGGCTGTTATGCTCACCGCAAACAGTCACACAAATGACTAATGGTGAACTCACTCAACCAATTAAACCACCGGATCCCAGAACAACCATAAGAGGGGCCTTTTATTTGCAGCAGCCACCACCAAATAGCTTTCATTTCCTTGAGATGCCAAGAGATGTTGATTATTGTGATTTAAAATCTAATTCTACAAGGTTAGAGCTTCTGGTTTGTGTGGGGAATATCCGCTGGCTTGTATCTATCACACACTCACTGTGTTATTATAACCCCACATTCTGAGGTAATTTTAAAATGGCTGTATTCTACACTTTTGCCGCATTTTATTTTTTTCACCCAGAAGTCTACTTATAATGCGAATCAAGGTGATTTCTTGCACCGAAATCAGCCAATTTAATTTCACATGACCATTTTCTACTCGCTCTCTCCCTAGCCCTTAGAACTAAACTGGCTCTTTGCAATCTATTTTACTAGCAATTAGTGAGCTCCAATATGTACAGTGGTGTGAATAAGTTATTACCCCCATGCTAAAGTTGCCTAAAAAGAGGAATAAAAAATCATCTTTTGGAAATTGATCTTAATGCCTTAATTAGAAAAATGAAGAAAAATCCAACCTTTAAGGACACCAATTTTCTTTGTGTATGAATAATGTATCATAAATAAATAAATGTTCTTCCTTAAAATACAGGGTGCATAAGTCAGGCCCCCCCTATGTTAAATTCCCATAGAGTCAGGCAGATTTTTATTTTTAAAGGCCAGTTATTTCATGGATCCAGGATAATATGCATCCTGATAAAGTTCCCTTGGCCTTTGGAATTAAAATATCCCACATCATCACATTCCCTTCACCATACCTAGAGATTGGCATGGTGTTATTTCAGTTAGCCTAATAGCTGGTTTGATTTGCATTGAAAGATGATCTTATGGAAAGTACCCCATGCCAATCTCTAGGTATGGTGAAGGGAATGTGATGATGTGGGTCTATTTTAATTCCAAAGGCCAAGGGAACTTTATCAGGATGCATATTATCCTGGATCCATGAAATAACTGGCCTTTAAAAATAAAAATCTGCCTGACTCTATGGGAATTTAACATAGGGGGGGCCTGACTTATGCACCCTGTATTTTAAGGAAGAACATTTATTTATTTATGATACATTATTCATACACAAAGAAAATTGGTGTCCTTAAAGGTTG
The DNA here is from genome assembly GCF_029890125.1 of Rhinichthys klamathensis goyatoka. Taxonomy (NCBI): domain Eukaryota; kingdom Metazoa; phylum Chordata; class Actinopteri; order Cypriniformes; family Leuciscidae; genus Rhinichthys; species Rhinichthys klamathensis. The sequence continues at coordinate 465,414 of NW_026606977.1, read as the reverse complement.
GATTTTTCCTCATTTTTCTAATTAAGGCATTAAGATCAATTTCCAAAAGATGATTTTTTATTCCTCTTTTTAGGCAACTTTAGCATGGGGGTAATAACTTACTCACTAAACAGACTCTTTAAGACAAGACAGACTCACAGTGATCTTAATTAGTGCGATGATGTGTAAGTGAGAACCAAAAATAAGTACCGAAGATAAATTTTTCTGAACCAGTTCTTAACAAACTGCTCAAAAGACCCAATTTGCAGAAATGAGTCAACTTTCTTTTTTCATTTTTTTCATCATTAAAGACAATCCTGCCAGATAATTATGCTTCTAATGAAAGTTGTAATTGTAAAACTCTTCATCTAAGCCAGATTCAGGTTGAATTTTGAAGTCTGTCTATTAGTGGTGGAGTGAAATGTTCTGCAGGAATAGTAACGCAACTAAATAAATCTTTTCAGTGAATCGTTTTGTCTAAATGATTCTTTCATAAACTGGACTGAATTGGTCTCAAGTAAACAATAGACTCACTAAACCGACTCTTTCAGCAAGTCTGACTCCCAGTGATCCAAATTAACAACACGCATAATGTGATTACAGTTATGTGAGGGCCAAAATGAACCACTGAAAACCCATTTTTTGGAACGATGAGTCGGACTTGCCATCATTAAAGGCAATCCTATAAAAAACTGCGAACCAAAATTGTCTATGAAGCAAGATAAATATGCTTATAATTAAGAGGAGAAAAATAACAATAAAAATGGACAATTTTAATCTTTCAATTTAAAAGTGTGAATTTTACCCCCCCCAAAAAAAAAAGTCTATTAGCAGTAGAGTGAAATGTTCTGCACAAATGCTACTAAATATATCTAAACAAATCCCATTATTAATAAATCTCTTTAATTCCTTTGCATTTCACAGTTTATGTATTGGCTGGTTCTTTTTGGCTTCACTTCTCCTTGCAAGGTCACCCCGGATGGGTCTGACCAACAGAAGCGTTTAATAGCCATCCGAGCGTAACTGAACGAGTACTGCTGAAATTTTTATTTCCATTTTACATTATATATGAGGGCAAAGTGTCCGTCTCAGCTTTACTACAGCAGACCGCATGTACAGACAATCTCTCCTCGCACTTTTGCAAGACAACTGACTGATGACCACAGGACACAGAAACGTAACTCTGAAATCTTCATCGATCTCTTCCTCCCACAAACAAGAACACAGGCAAATTTATGCCATTTACACACTAGCATACCTTGTTTTTCTTTGTGCTTTCTTCTCTATAAATCTCACTCACACATGGGCACACTCCGCTAGGCAATCTTATATCACACTACGAGTTATTGCATTTTTAGATTTTTGCTGGAAATTGCAAAAAATGGTATACATTTAAATATACACTCAAATATCTAAGACGGTATAAGCAGCATAAACATCAGACCGCCCTACACTACACTTGGTATCAGATCCTATATAAAGAAAATAATCTGTATTCCAAATGCAGTAGCAGCGTGTAGACATCAGCCACACAACCTTCTGTTATTACATTATTAAGAAGCACAGAGGAGAGCAGGAATACAAACTCTATATCACAGTCTTTAAATGAAAGTACCAACCCTCTAAAACACTGAAACGGCTGTGCATAAGTATCTGAACATAGACTGGATATTTCAGACAGGAAGGGGCTGAGCATTTAGCATATTAACATTTATTTCGATAGTCCACTTTAGACATTCAACCAACTATAAGTAACTTTGCAACTACGTGTCAACTACCAGTTATTAGAGTATTAGTAGACTGTCTGCTTAATATCTGCTAACACTATTTTGCTGCTCCTATAAAAGGCATTCTACTGACTGGAAGTAACTTTTTAAGTACATGTCAACTAACCATAACAGTCTACTAATGAGAGTTGGCATGTAGTTGCAAATTAATGAGAGTTAGTTGAGATGTAAATGCAAAATGACTTATAGTTAGAAGAATTTCTAAAGTGAACCATTGAAATAAAGTGTAACCTGACAGTTTTCAGAATGGAATACTAGTACACTGTACTGAAGACTGCATCTTTTTTTTTTTTAAATAGAATGGTAAATGCATTATCCAATGATGATTTTAAATAGTATTATGCTGCACATGACCTTATTATGTGCATGTTTAGATCAACAAGTTAATAAAAATGTTTTAATATAATATATATTCAATGTCCCAGATCAGAAAAAGAATATAAGCTGATATAATTGGTTCATTCATCACTCTAAAAATGGAAACTGGTCCATTGAGCACATTACATTATGGGATACGCTATTCTATGCTGGGTGCTCTATTGCAGACTGGGAAATATGTGTCATCCATGTATTCCAAAGTACTGTACACGGCAGAAATAGACTAGTACAGTAGCATAATATTCCAAACATAGAACTTTTCAGGGATTTGTTCATACTAGGTCACACTAACAGAGTGTGAAGCTCCCTTGTGGGAAATGAGCAAGGTCAGATGGGTACGGGGAAACCTACCTGCTCATCACTGCGATGGTAGTCGTTGTCCTCCTCTGCTTTCTCCTCTCCTGCTTCCTTATTGGCTGGATCCTCTGATTTCAGGTCACCTGGTGGAGAAAATTTAACAAATTTAATAAGACGGACCCTAGACAACCATAAAAACATGACTTTTTTTGTGCACATCCATCTCTCCACAATTTTGCTTTCAAAATACTGCAGAGCTGAAAGCACATACATTTAACTTACCAAACAACAGCTTCAACTTTTAAAACGATCAATGTTTAATCATAATTTGTATTACGGTTCCAAGCATTTATAATTCATTGTTTCTCAGAGCTTGAATTATATCGAGTATTAGTTTGTGATTCTCGGAAGAGTTTCTTCATTACAGTGAAGAAACATTCATCAAACAAGAAAAAAAAAAAAAAATCTCAACCTGCTCCGCCGCACATTCACAAGTCTACAAAACAAATCTGCACCTCATTAATGGAAACAGATTCATTTGTGTTTCAACCTGCCCAAATAACACTTCACACCTCAGACAGGCAAACCGCTGTCCACTGATCAGGTCAGAAACTAGGGCTGCATCTCATTACAGATTTATACATGCCTAAAAATACCTTCCTTCATTAACATTGATGAGAGAGATCCAGTGTAACCAACACTACTGTTTAAAAGATTGGGGGTCAGTAAGATTGTTTTTGTTTTTAAGAAATTGATACTTTTTTTTTCAGCATGGATGCATTAAATTGATCAAAAGTGACAGTAAAGAAATAAAACAAATGCTGATCTTTCTATTCATCAAATAATCTTGAAAAAACAATATCATGTTTCCACCAACATATTAAGCAGCACAACCTTGATAATAATAAGAAATGTTTCATTGGCACCAGATCAGCATATTAGAATGATTTCTGAAGGATCATGTGACACTGAAGGCAATGATACCGAAAATTCAGCTAGGAATAAATTACACTTTAATTATTAAAACACTTAGTAGTGTGTATGAACAGCATCCGTGGCTGTCAATTATCACAAAAACAAATCGTAAAACTTCCTGAAGTCTTTAAAAATGAATTTAAAGGATTGCTGAGATTTAACTACATAAACATGAAGCTCATACTTGTGTGATCATTACTTACAGTATCAAATTGTTGTTATTTGCGTTGTGCATTTGCACCAAGTACCCATTTTTTATTTTTGACAAACCGAGTGTCAAAATTTTCTGTGATTGTTGACAGCAGGCCACAGGTGCTGTCAATATAGCAGCTTAAGCTGTATTTAACACTGAATATTCTTCTTTTAAGTCACCAAAACTGTCCAGTGCAAGAGGGAATTAGATGCATATGACCAGTCTAGTTGAGCATGGTTGAGTTATTTTATTGCATTTCAACCGAACGACTGTCCACACACACCCTCATGACTTTGTATGAGGGGCTGTCAAACATCACTATGACATTGTCATTGCATCACCAGAAATCTCAACTGCATTAATGGGAAAGAGATCTCGAGCATCTGGACGAAATGCAGTCTGGGTTCAGTCGTTCTTAAGCCTCGACTGTTACAGTGATGGCTTCTTCAAGGGACACTCAGAATATCCTTTCCGATACTTAAAATGTTCCCTGGCTGGGAAAAAGTTCACGGAGGCTGAGCTAATCTGAGGCGAGCAGACTGTGACTTCCAGCGGAATACGTTTTCGTTAGGGTGGTTAATAGACAGGGTGCCTCTGCAAAGCTGTCCGGGGATGAGGCCGACAAGCTAAGGTGGCAATTTGACCATGCTTTCCGGAAGGGTGACTTCTTTTTCAAGCTCAGCAACAATCACAGGTTAATATCCACTGTTATGGGATTTGAGAAGGACCGTCAGGTACCCTACTGTGGCATGAGGAGGCTAATCATCCTTATAAAGGGTACATCTGTGACACCGAAAAAGTATTTTTGATGCGCATAAAAATCATAAATAAAGGCTGTCATGCTTATTTGTGGGCAGGTTATGTGCTAATGCAGTCAGTTACGTCATCGTTTTACCACGTGCCTCTCCTCTCGGTTCAGTTTGATGGTTTTGTGGTGCGCTTGAGGAGTTAAAATGAAGTACTGTTCAGAAAAACGGGTCTGATAAACTAGCTGAGACAATGTGGAACAAGAGACCACTTGCATCTAAGTCTTATTTACTACAATGCATGAATCCAGCCATTACGGCTGCTGACTCAACATGCCCGAGGGCCAGTATTTGCACAGACTTTATCACTGCGCACAGACCTGAAAGATGAAAAGAACAAGATACTGCCTGGGTTTAGATGATTGTGTTATATCAAACAAATGGTCAGGGCCTGTTTCCTACCAAATAAACTGAAATAATGTGCTTGTTTTGAGGCTAAAGAAGCTTCCAAACACTCTTCCTTTAATGCTGCTTTAGACCAATATAATAAAAGCAGAATACTGGGCAAATAAGAAATTCTGTTTTTTGTAATGTAATTTACTCCTGTAATGTCAAAGCTGTATTTTCAGCATCATTACTCCAGTCTTCAGTGTCACATGATCCTTCAGAAATCATTCTAATATGCTGATTTGCTGCTCAAGAAACATTTCTGATTATTACCAATGTTGAAAACAGTCGTGCTGCTTAATATATTTGTGGAGATCATGATAAATTTTTTCAGGATTCTCAGCTTTTATATGAAATAGAAATCTTTTTTAACATTATAAATGTCTTTACTGTCAATTTTGATAAATTTAATGTGTTATTGCTAAATATTTATCTTCTTTAAAAAAAAAAAAAAAACGTTTGAATGGTAGTGTATCATTTACATTGACAAGCATATATCTGGGGTTTAACTGTCAATAAATTTATGCTGAAAAAAGATTGCATTTCAGAAATAAGAATAACCACTGAGGATTATTTAAAAACATCTGAATTAATACATCGGTAGGCATTACAGTAATGAAGAATCTGGGGGAAAATGTGATTAACTACCATGAAAATAATGTCATGCTGCAAAGATTCGTAACGGTCCTTCAGTAGGATTCATTTTCTTTATACAAATTATGATTTTTTTTATGACATAAACATATGAAAGGCACACTGTCCCACTTCCACTGTGATTCTAGATGGGGCGTACCATTGCGCTGAGAGTCCAGGTGGGTTTTCAGGTTGCACAGTTCTCCTTTGATGTCTCCAGGCACTTCCATGCCTAACTTCTGATAGAATTCTCTCTGTTTCTTCATCTCCGCTGCACACAAGAAAGCAAATAGAATGAATTAAATCTCACTGTTAAATCTTACAACAGCATACATCATAAGCTGCTTCATAAAATATGCTTTGCATAAGAAACATTTGATGTGATCAGAGGGTATTTTTGCTACCAGTTTGCATGGATCTTAGGAATCTGTTCTAGACAGCATGAAACACGCTTAACTTCTATTAGTATCACGTATTTTTAAGAAAAACAGAAATGTGACCTTTGCTACAGAAACTAAAGAACTTTTAGGGGTTAAAATCGCTTTATATTTTACTAAAGATTATGTAATTTTTCTTTCCTCAGACTAATGTGTTCTAATGAATTTCCAGCCTAGGTACATTTGTTCAGAAAGTAAACTGCGTTTCATGTTGTCTTAAAGGGATAGTTCACCCAAAAATGTCAATTCTGTCATAATTTATTCACCTTTAAGTTGTTGTAAACCTGCATGAGTTTCTTTGTTCTGTTGAACACAAGGGAAGATATTTTGAAGAATGCTGGTAACCAAACAGTTGATGGAGCCCATTGACTTCCGTAGTATAAAAAACAAAATACTATGGAAGTCAATGGGGACCAAAAATTGTTACCAACATTCTTCAAAATATCTTCTTTTGTGTTCAACAGAACAAAGAAACTAATACAGGTTTAGAACAACTTGAGGGTGAGTAAATGATGACAGAATTTTCATTTTTGGGTGAACTATCCCATAAGTATAAATTGTACTCTGATATCTATATTTCTAAAACAAAAAAGAACACAAACCTTCTTGCAGTCCTGGCACCAACTTATAGACAATATCTTGCATTGTTCGGTCATGGCTGAGGAAAAGGGAGAAATGGTAATGAATATAATTTATTTAAACAATATGAATTATTACAGCAAGAAACACAGCTGAAGGAAAAGTAGGAAATGCAAAAAAAAGAACACCAATAACATTCCAATTAGCATTTGCATTCGCCAGGCATGTTTCCTCATAACTATGATCTTTAATTAGCATATAGTGTAGTTCTTCCTCGTGTCTCTATATTCTCCTGTGACCGGTGGGTCTCAGGGCTCGGAGGTAAACCTAATAAGCGTGTGTTGACATGTTCATCTCTGTGGCGCCTGTTGTACGGCTGCCCGCCTCCGAGAACATGTTTCCATGCCGCAAAACCCACGAGTGCCGGTTCCAAGCAGCCAACAGCCAAAACAAGCACACACTCTGAGATTCACAGCTCTGGTTCTGTTGCTTATACTTTCTAGGACACTGTAAATCTACTCTGAAAAAATCTGAAAAGACATCCTAAACTTTACAACCATTGCACTCCTTTCAGGATAAATCTCATGTCGAGAAGGCGTTGAAGTGATTTGGAGAGAAATGTCATTACATAAAGAAATTTGAGTTCATTATGATATTTTCATAACAATCAAGCACATTCTGTCCAAATTCTTTTTGAAAGAAGTCTCTTATGCTCACCAAAGCTGCATTTATCTGATGAAAAATACAGTAAAAGCAGTAGGGTCGTTCCTGGGATTCGGAAATTTTCTTTTTTCAAAATGCATAGAATTAAGTTTCCAGATACCCCACATCATTGGGCACATATCAAACCTCCAACAAATCATATTTCCCACCTCAGGCGATAAAGACCTTTTATTATTTTCAGTTTTCTCTTTCTCAGATTTAAACACCTTTTATTCTCAACCCCGTAACAGACAAAATGGAATTGGTCTAAAAAGGATTTTACACAAAACTTGTTATATAAAAAAAAAACAATCGACCTACTGCTCATGTGTCCCCCATAACAATTTAATACTTACAAATGTAACATTTATGATAATTTTCAAATTTGTTATGGAACTGAATCTCTTTTTTACAATATATTTTTCAATTTAGACATTTAACTAAAACCACAATTTTATTGTGTTAGACCTTAAGATGTCAGGTGGTGATCAGCAATAAATGCAGTCATTTTTAATGACTTTAATGACAAGGTTGAGAATAGTGTGACGGGGTTGAAGACTGTAACAGTTTTAAAGGCAAACATTGCCTTAAATTTTATATTTTTAATTTAGTCTCTCTCATATTGTGCCATTCTTTCTGGGTCAACAAATCTGCATGCACAACACCGTCTTTCTGCTGATGATGTGGCTGCCATTTCTGACATAGAATGCTTGTCAATGTTTAAGTGGAAACATTCCATTAAATATTCTATTTATATTAAACTCTGAGTTGGCATGATTTTGGTAAGTATATCTTTACTGAAACCATGACTATTTTTATATATATATGAAAATTATTCATAATTGAAGTGAAAAACTCAACCCTGTGACAAGTTTACAACCCCGAAACAATGAGTAATATAGATATATGTGACAGGGTTGAGGTTTTTTGCTCAAAAAGGCCACTGGTCCTCGAGTAGTGTTGGAGAGTAGACCACATATGGCAGCAATGAATCAAGTACATTGTATATACTTATACTTATGGATACAAAATAAATATATCTTACTTTTATCCGATGGGGTTGAGTTGACAGTTGCTCGACAGTACCCTACCTGACCATAATACACCTCAAAAATATGAATAAAAAGTATGACACTATTTACCATCTTCTGCACCACTGTTAAAGAGACCTTAATGATGTCATTTCTGGAAAATTATGTCACATATGGGTGGAGTCTAAATTATTATAGGAAGGAGAATGGTCGGTGTGACGGGGTTGAGTTCAGACTCAGAGACATCATTTCTTTGTTTTTTTATAAAATATGTTGCATTTACAGTAACAGAAAGTAACAAATAAATACTTACAATATTGCACCAAAAAAATCATAGACACTGCACTTTTGTTAAGTAAAAATTCAGTGAAGTGCCTCAGGGACGTGACAAAATGCTTAGTGTATGATAGAAATGAGACATTATTTTATGCTAAAAAATTATTTAAAAGCAATAATTACTTTTATTCATTATAAATGACATACCAAAGTATTGTGAAAAGCTTATAGCATTTCATATTGGTGAACCACCACTGTAAAAAGTGAGGACTGAAATATTACCGAATCAGTTTATTATAATTTAAAAATATCAGTTTACTATGTTAATATATTTTTCCATGTAATTTATTCCTGTGATGGCAAAGCTGAATTTTCAGGATCATTACTCCAGTCTTCAGTGTCACATGATCCTTCAGAAATTTGAGTTGAAACCAGTACATTTTTATCAGGATTCTTTGATGAATACAAACTTCTAAAGAACTAAATTTACCTTTCTTTTTGTTTTTAAAAAAGCAAATCACTATTAATAATAAAAATAAACATCCAAATAATAATAGTAATGAACATTTTTTCTGTATAAAACAACAAGAATTAATTAGCGCCATTAAATATTGGCCTAATTTTCTTTATGCACATTTTTTTGGGTTTCAGTTCAGTGAAAATGGCCTTGTGGAAGTTCAGTTCCTCTTAATAGCACATAATGACTTGGATACGTAGGAAACCGATCTTAGATCTGCACTCGTGCTACATTGAGTACACAGGCCAGTCCTGTGTCAGAGTTCAGTTTGCTGTTAGCTGATCTGCTCCCTGTGGGCACGATGAGAGAGAAAGAGAAAGAAAGAGTTCAGGAGAGTGAGGCAGTAGAGCACCTGTGTCCCTGGTGCACAGCCAGAGCCACCACCTGTTCCCAAATCCCAGCAGCCTGGCGGGGAAGCTAGAGGTCCAATTAGCCGCCAGCGAGCTTCCACAGAGGGGGCCGGAAGGCCTGGTGGTGAGGGGGTGACTGGCATTTAGCTAGCTGATCAACAAAAGCTCCGTTTTGTGTGTGTGTGGGTGTATGTTTGCGCAAGTGCGAGAGAGATGAGGATATATGAGCTGCCACTGTTAATACACACAAATCCAGTTTTCATTCACGATCAAACAGTGTGGCTCATAAATACCAGGGTGTTAAACTAAGGTCAGATTAATCATGTGGAGAGAGAGGAGAGCTGGTTTGATGGCGTAACTGACCCCGAACTCTTATACTGTCTCTTTCTTCTATTCCCCGCATGGCTTTCATCCACCAGCAAGGCTGGGGCGTCTCTTTTCCACCACATTCAGAAGGCAGCGAGGAAGCCTTGGGATCATGGTGAATATTTAATGTGTTTGGAAATTGTTTCTCATCAGCATGCGACTGCAAGCAACTATGAAGCTAAATGACAAATTATGAAAGAGCTGGCATCCGGCCCAGAGCACCAGCGAATCCATCAGACACAGAGGCACCGATGCTCAGGGGGCAGATGGACGACACACCCCAACAGTTTACACACCGAGCACATCTGTTTGTGTGTGTGTCTCAGCAGCAAGGCCTTTCCCTATTGAAACAAGAAGTCTGAGTGGGAGATATGATTGCAAAAGGCTTGTTTGGTCAGTACACATGCATACAGATGAACTCAAAGCTAACAGACATGAGCTCAAAGTCACATATGATTCAAAAACTTGAACAAAATTGATATGTAACATACTATAAATTCAATTTTTACATTTTATGGAGAAAAACTATGTGGGGAAAAAAGGTGTGCTATGATGCTAGGATGGTCAAGTCTATCCTAGTCCAGCCAGTCAAAAATCTACTAGTGAAAAAAATCTGATCACTTAAAGAAATAACTCTCCTCAACAAGCAGCTTTCAACGAACCATGAGCAAAAGTAAAATCACCATCTATGTTTAAAAAACACTTTATTATCAGCAAGGATAAAGCTGTAGTCCGTAACTTCTGGCGCTCTAGCGTTTAATAAACAGAAGCTTCTTGCAGAAGAACATTGTTGCCGGAGCTACTTCTGTCTGTTTATGTCTATGACGACCCAAACCAGTCTAAAATAGTCCCAATATAAACACTTATTATAGGTGTACCGTATTGATTGAGGATAAGACAAAAACACGGTTTGGAAAATGGATTCATGAAGTACTCGCTTTTATAAATTCTGTCAATTTTGAACACAAAAAAAGTTACAGACTGCAGCTTTAAATTGACTAAAAGTGACAGTAAAATTATTCAAAGTTATCAAATAAATGCTGTTCTTGTGAGCTTTCCATTCATTAAAAACCCTGAAAAAATGTATCATAGTTTCCACACAAAAATATCAAGCAGCACATCTGTTTTTGATGTTGATAAGAAATGTCTCTAGAGCAGCAGATCAGCATATTAGAATGACTTCTGAAGGATCATGTGACACTGAAGACTGGAGTAATGATGCTGAAAATTCAGCTTTGCATCACAGAAATAAATTAAATTTTAAAATATATTAAAATAGAAAACAATTACTTTAAATTGTAATAATATTTAACAATTTTATTGTTGTTTCTGTATTTTAGCCTTGGTGAGCATAAGAGAATAAAATTTTAAAAAAGCATTTTCAATGCATACAATTCTCTCCCTTTTATCCAGAGTGCCCTCAAGAGGTCATTTCCTTTTGAACCAGAAAAAAAATGACCCAAAAAGGTCCAGAATTCTGCACTGCCGTGATAAACAAACACCCTGCACTTTCAATGTGCCAGCTCTACCCTGATTCACAGTCTGGATTTGTAGTAAACCTACTACCGATGCTTTAGCTGTCCTTAAATGACATCACACAGAGTGATTCTGTTCCAAAAGAGCGTAAAACTTTCAGGTCACATCGCCAGATGTTTTCTCTGGATGTGTGCGCTGAAGAGGAACACTCCACCCAGGACATCAATAATTCAGCCTCCGACAGAGAGCTGGAGGGAGACACGCCGCCTTCAAATACCCATGTGGCTGTATGACACGTTGATAACACACGCAAGCACACAACACCCAGCAGTCAAAGACAACGCTATTCACCGGTGTGCCTTGATGGACCCCTACTGGGCTGCTCTGGGGTTTACATTGACTGAGACGTGTTTGTCTGCTGCGGTAAACTCTTACCCGATGTACTGCAGTGGATGGCTCTGGTGAATGACAATCCGACATGTGGGACAAGTGTTGTTCTCTTCTAGGTACTTCACCAAACAGCTCCTGCAGACTATATACACAGTATAATATAAACACAGTTAGTCGATTCATTTTGTACATTTCACATAATACATCATTACATTGATTTCCACAGACACAGGAATGTCACACTGACGTGAATTAAATAACATGAAGTAAAATGACTCGGCACAAACCTAGAGGCAAAATATAAAAATGAAATGAGTAGCATCTCTAGTTTTATGACTCAAACTACCAAATGCATCATTATAAAGGCTCTTGATCAAATCTCCCATCACATGCTCAGAAACAAGCAATCTGCGGCACAATGACTCCCTCTAGTGTTCAATTCAATCACTGCTGTTTAAATGCTACAAAACTGAGTGAGAGTTTGACATAGTAAACTTAATCTGAAAATAGAAATTCCGTCATCATGTACTTATCCTTGCAGATTTCGAGTCAGGTCCTATTTAATGCGGGTCACATGATTTGTTTACTATACTGACAATCTTTGTCTGCATCCTAAATTGCATACTCTTTTGAGTAATTACTTTACGACCACTAAAAAAGTATGTTCTATATAGTATGAATGCGTGTAGTATGAATGTAATCTGGACGTACTACTTTTGCTATGCTGTTATCGTGTCCTACCAGCGTAAATTACGTCTCTTCACTGCCATTCACAAAATCCTTTCCCGTGGCCTCATGGGAGAGTAAAGTGTCCATAATTTTCACACTTCAGAATCTCACCAGAAGAAGTAGGTCATCCATGTACTTTTTGAATTGTACTGTGAATTCGGACATAATTATTTTTTTAACATTCTGTTTTTCACCTAATATATAGTAGGGTAGTATGCGATTTCGGATTGAGACAGAGAGTTGAATCAGTCCGATTCATGAACGATTCATTTGGACCGGTTTTGTGAACCAGATCATTCATCAGAAAAGATTCTCAAATAATGATTTGTATACAAATTAGACATCACTAATTCTCACTTGGAATAAAAAATGCCAAGGAGAGCTTTTATTAAACTTAAATTTTGGTCTGTTCCTCTCACAAAATTATCATAAGCTTAAGACGACTTGGAATTTTTTGGTCTTTTTATTTTCTTTACATTGAATATTAAATGATATTCTTCAAAATTCACATGGAAATAAATGAGTAAATGAGCACTTTAATATCTGTTCAAAATATTGCTCCTAACTAAAATAAAGAGTAGATATTGGTGTAGAAATAACACTCACAGGTGTGTAAGCACTCAGTGACCGTGGTTGCGTCGATCAGGTACCCCTCACACAGACGACAGGTGATGTGGGCATTGATGTCCCACAGTTTAATCTTCCTGGTTAACATCTCGGGGTTCTGGATGAGAGAGAAATGGAGGACAACGAGAGGTTAAAAACATGTCACAAAACCACAATCCAAACCACAAGCTGTAGGACCACACCGAGCACACTATAAAACGTAATTTAACAAGTTTTTCATCAAAAGATCTGCATTAATTACTAATAAATAAGGTCCAATGATTAGGGGTCAGGAGGGATATCTCATAGGTCATTAGGGTCAACCCTACACTCTTAAAAATAAAGGCTCCACAGTGAGTTTTAGCTTTGCCAGAGAAGAACCTTTCAGAAAACAATTCTTAAAAGAACCATACTTTCTTATAGTGAAGAACATTTAAAAAATCTAAAGATTCCACCTTTTGTGGAATGGAAAGTTCCCATGGATGTTAAAGGTTCTTCATGGAACCTGTATTGTTATGTGTGTATATCCCAACTCATTAAACATTAGGTTGCCTCCATGTTTTACATCAAAACAAATGTTAAAAACAAGTGTCATTTTCATGGTTTCAGAGAAAACTGTTTTTCATTTGGCTAATTCCTAGTCGCCCGCCACTTAAAAGACAAATCATGTTGTTTGTTTTGGGATGTCCCGTGTGAAGCAGCCAGATGACTCTATTGACCAGTGTTAACCACTGCAGCACAAACAGTGTCAGGACACATGCTGCTCATATTCAATACACATAAAAAAAAAAAAAGATTATTCAACACACCTGCTGCCCACTGACAAGAAAATAATTAGATCTATGTTGCTTCAATATTTGTAATTCAGCTTTGAAGAACAATCTGTGTCGGAACACAGATTTAAAAAAAAGCAATTAGCACATCATAATCCACTTAAACTTAATATTATGAATTATCAGAGATTGCCTGAAATTTCAAATGTAAGATATGTATAAATGTCAGTATTAATATTGAGAGGAAGTACATAAATATTGCACAAACATCAACCCTGAAGAGTCAGCATACCGTCTTGTTGTGCACGGTTCATCATATACATTATATATATATATATACACTCACCTAAAGGATTATTAGGAACACTATACTAATACTGTGTTTGACCCCCTTTCGCCTTCAGAACTGCCTTAATTCTACGTGGCATTGAGTCAACAAGGTGCTGAAAGCATTCTTTAGAAATGTTGGCCCAAATTGATAGGATAGCATCTTGCAGTTGATGGAGATTTGTGGGATGCACATCCAGGGCACGAAGCTCCCATTCCACCACATCCCAAAGATGCTCTATTGGGTTGAGATCTGGGGTCTCATTTATAAAGCGTGCGTACGCAAAAAACGGGGCTGGAAACGTACGTACGCCAGTTTCCACGCAAAGGTTGTGATCTATAAAAAACAAACTTGACGGGAGAATGTGCGCACCTTTAAGCAAACTTTGAGCCGTGCGTACGCACGTTTTGGAGACGGAGCAGTTTGGCGACACCAATGGTGAGCTGGAGCTAAATGTCTTTTTGGTCACTTTTAGACTGAAAATCTAAAGAAAATTATGCATACAGTATACAGAAAGATAATACAAATATAAGCCTAGCCACTCACCAAGCCTATCACATGAAGCAAACATCCATCCCTTTTTAAATGTCCATCCCTTTGTTAAATATCCATCCCTTTGTTCTTTAATGAAACTGACGCAGCCTATCTAAAACCGTAAGTCTTCATTATAATCATAAATACAGTGTTCTGTGAAATATGTTCACAATAACAGTTTAAATAATTAAAACTATGTTTTACTTCTGATGTAAACATTTAGATTAAATATGCCATTCTGATTAATGGAGTTAGACACTTAAAGTACATGAAATCATTACTGAGAAGTTACAACATTTTTTTTATATTCAATAAATAGAAATATTTGTTGTGGATGCAATGCTTTCAAAGACTTTTCCTCTGGCATGCTGTGTTTTAATGTTTTAACTACAGAGATAATTGCTTATCATGATAATAGCAGATTGTCTGAGAGAATAGTTTCGTGCAAATAATGCACTACAAGGTCTATCTGTTTCCATTAAAAATATAAATCAATTAAAAATACTCTTTGGCCAGTGGAAAAGATTGAGAAAAACTTTCTCTGAAATGTATTTTACACTATTTGATTTATTTATTCAAAAACAAGGCAAGGATATAGGCTACTAAATTATTTTTTATTAAATGTAGCCTAACTAATGTGACGGCACATCCGTATTTCATATTTTCCAAATGTCTGGCACCGTTAAACATGTTATCACGTGGATGAATAATCATATGCAAATGATAAGCAGATGAGGATAAGCATAGTAAAACTAGGTGTTGTAAGCTCCATATATGGTTGTTTCGGGGAGGAGACGCATGTGCGCACAATCTTCCGCTGACTGGGATTTATAAAGTGAATTCTGCGCAGGTTCTGGCGTACGCAAGTCAGAATATTTGTTTGCGTATGCCATTTTTGGCTTTCGGACGCACGTACACTTTTAGTAAGGATCCTCCGACAGTTTTATCAATGAGACCCCTGGTGACTGTGGGGGCCATTTTAGTACAGTGAACTCATTGTCATGTTCAAGAAACCAATTTGAAATGATTCGAGCTTTGTGACGTGGTGCATTATCCTGCTGGAAGTAGCCATCAGAGGATGGGTACATGGTGGCCATAAAGGGATGGACATGGTCAGAAACAATGCTCAGGTAGGTCGTGGCATTTAAACGATGCCCAATTGGCACTAAGGGGCCAAGAAAACATCCCCCACCCCATAACACCACCACCACCAGCCTGCACAGTGGTAACAAGGCATGATGGATCCATGTTCTCGTTCTGTTTACGCCAAATTCTGACTCTACCATCTGAATGTCTCAACAGAAATCGAGACTCATCAGACCAGGCAACATTTTTCCAGTCTTCATCTGTCCAATTTTGGTGAGCTCTTGCAAATTGTAGCCTCTTTTTCCTATTTGTAGTGGAGATGAGTGGTACCCGGTGGGGTCTTCTGCTGTTGTAGCCCATCCGCCTTAAGGTTGTGCGTGTTGTGGCTTCACAAATGCTTTGCTGCATACCTCGGTTGTAACGAGTGGTTATTTCAGTCAAAGTTGCTCTTCTATCAGCTTGAATCAGTCGGCCCATTCTCCTCTGACCTCTAGCATCAACAAGGCATTTTCGCCCACAGGACTGCCGCATACTGGATGTTTTTCCCTTTTCACACCATTCTTTGTAAACCCTAGAAATGGTTGTGCGTGAAAATCCCAGTAACTGAGCAGATTGTGAAATACTCAGACCGGCCCGTCTGGCACCAACAACCATGCCACGCTCAAAATTGCTTAAATCACCTTTCTTTCCCATTCTGACATTCAGTTTGGAGTTCAGGAGATTGTCTTGACCAGGACCACACCCCTAAATGCATTGAAGCAACTGCCATGTGATTGGTTGATTAGATAATTGCATTAATGAGAAATTGAACAGGTGTTCCTAATAATCCTTTAGGTGAGTGTATATATATATATTTTAATAATACATTTTTAATGTCTTTGAAATGATGTTCACTGATAGCTTGTAAAATTACAAAAACTCTGAATGAGTTCTGTACATTGGATCTGGTTGGAACTGAAGTAATTGCAGTGTAGAAAAGTGTGTAGAGATGAAAGAGAAGCACTACTAGCACTGCAATAAGGCAAAATGTGTTCAGTAGGGCATAACCACAGGTGTTTCATGTTATGGCACTTCCTTATAAAAGATGAATTCATATATTCAGCCACTAGCCATTTTGCAATAACATAATCAGTGCAGTGTCAAATGAGGACAGAGAACTGCCACGGGCTGCAGTGAATATTACACTCTCACATTAGTGGGCTTCAATAAAAGTTGGAGCTTCAAAGCCATTCATTTACCCATGAGTCTAAATACATTATTCTGAGGGGGAGAAAAAGTTAAATCCAAAACTGAGCATTACACAAGGATCATGGGGCGTTGCTGTTTTGAAAACAGATCTCACAAAAGTTTAGATTAAATAAAATACTTAGCATAGACAAACCGTTACATGGTACATCCCAATTTTTTTTATAAACAAGCACAAATGAGGTTTGTGAGCTCCAGCACAGGATTTATTTTATTAATTAATAACGACTTAAATTTTTCATCTGCTGAATTTCAGGCTTCACACAAAGAATATTATCTTTGAATATAGCACACAAGTCATGTGGATTACTTTTATGGGACCTTTTTGAAGCCAAGCAGTATGAATCACAATTTATCTTTGTGTTGCAGAAAACCAGAAGCTTGGACATTCTGCCAAACATCTCATTTTATGAAAAAAGAAGATATGAGATTGAAACAACAAAGGAAATGAGGGTGAACTAATTAAGATTGTTAAAATCAGATGCGCTACGCTTACCCCTATTGCCGCCATGTGTCTACTGCTGAGGGTCTGGCAGCCGGGCTTCTTCTGCGAGACACAGGGTGGTGTTAACTCTGCATCCTGTGCTCCACTTCAGCTGCAAAAAACACACAGGCATTTATTTATTTACACACATTTATACACAAAATGATTGCAAGGAAACAGACTATTTTACCCCTTTGCCTTTCCAGAATGTTTTCAGTAAATAATATTTTCCGGTTTCAAGATTTCAAAATTGCAACTAGTATTGATCTTTTTTTATTGGAGTTATTTACAGCTTTCTTATCATTTTTTTTAAGGGCAAAAAGGGCAAACAGCAAATTTAAGAAATACTATCTGTTGATTACAATCTTCAAACAATGTGCATAATTATATCACTGATAAAAATAACTGATAAATTATATAGCGATAACCTGAAAAATTCTATTAATATTATTATTACCACCAATATACATTAAATTAATTTTATCCATATTAACAACAGTGATTAACAGCAAATAGTTTTAATTATTACATTTTTATCATAATACAGAGTCATAATACAGACACTCCGAAACAGTTTTACTTTTGTTGTATGTGTGTGGTGTGTGAAGTATGTATAAATATACAGGGATTGGACCATGAAACTGAAACTGGCAAATATGGAGGTTTCACATATATATGTGTGTGGCATCACTGGCCTGGTGGCCAATCTTCACTGATTTTACACTCCATCAGTAAGAGCAGACAGTGAAGGCTGAATAAGCAGAGCAATAGCACAGCTGTACTTAAAGTATTGCAATCCAAACAACATAATAGGAGACATATCAGAGTTCAATCGAGGACAAATGCTTGGAGTGCGTTTCGCTGGCTCATCTGTGACCAGGACAGCAAGTCCCTGTGGTGTATCATGGAGAGCTATGTTATCCAGGGTAATGTCGGCATACCACCACGTAGGACGAACCACATCCAACAGGAGTGACTGTCGACGCAAGAGGAAGCTGTCTGAAAAAGATGTAACCCGGATTGTATCCAAAAAACATAAAACCACAGCTGCCCAACTCACTGCAGAATTAAATGCACACCTCAACTTTCCTGTTTCCACCAAAACTGTTCGTCAGGAGCTCCACGGGGTCAATATTCAGGGTCGGGCTGCTATAGTTAAACCTTTGTCACTTGTGCCAATGCCAAATGTTGGTTACATTGGTGCCAGCAGTGCAAATCTTGGGCTATGGACAAAGTGAAACATGTATTGTTCTCTGATGAGTCCATCTTCACTGTCTTTCCCACAACCATGGGAGTTGAGGTGAAATCTATCTATCAGTGATGGTCTGGGCAGCAATATCCTGGCATTCCCTACTGTACCTGATGGGCGAGTCACTGCCATTTTAAAACTGATTCATTTCATTCGATTCATTCATTATGTTTTAATTAGGATCATCTACAGCAAATAATTATATGCCATGCATCAGAAAGTCAGACAGCCTGTGAAATCCTGACTCTAACCCATTTAAATTTTCACAGATGACGCGGCTGGTATCAGTATCTACCACAACAAGCAGTTGAGTTATCAATATTTTCCCAGAAATTTCCTATCAGTGCATCCTTAAAAGTGTCAGATGCCTTTACCGATCTGTATTACAATTTGCTGTCACCTCTCTAGATGCCCACGCATAAGTTCTTGCTTGCCTGCTTGAGTCCAGACAGAGAGACTCCCAGCCTGGGAGTTTCTGTCTGTTCACTAGCCTGTGAAATTAGTGCACTTAAACCAGAAGACCTGAATGTAGGTCATCTAAGGATATGAGTAAGTGTGTATCATCAGATTTACAACAGATCCAACAGCTCAACATGTTAGCTCCAAAAACTTGGTTGGTTAAAAGTCAACATGAAATCCAAATAAATCCCAATTACTTTCTTAATACATCATTTAATACTTAAAACAATTTACTGTGATTGATTCAATGCATGCTATTCAAAACAAAACAAACAATGTTTGTCTTCATAATCTTTACTCATTATGTAGAATAATAAAATGCTCAGCCTCTGAAATAAGTACTTTCTATTACAAAGGCAGAGAAGTTTCAACTAACAGCTGACAACGTTTTCAAGATTCAAGCAATTCCAGATGGATAAAATCAAGGCCTGGCCCACATTTCTTCAATGTATATCCCGTTTCACTCAGAAATACATCACATTATGGAAGTAGAAAATGTTGTGAATAACGTTTCATGTTGACCTGAGTAATTCTCTTTGTAAACTTTCATTACACTCTAGAGTCTAGACCTCCCAAATTCCAGTTCACGAACTAAACTTCCTAAACAAATCAACAACAATTCAATCTACCATTGCTGAGGGCGTCACTTAACTTTGTTGTGGCACTTTAGTGACATAAAAGAAAACAGATCTCTTTACAATACAGGAAACGGTGCCCTATCACAGCCTGCAGACTGGAGCCATGCGATTCTCAGTGGGTCTTAAAATAACATGACCAATATTTAGATTATTTCCACACAGAGCGTCCAAAGTTTGAAGGATCAAATTGACATTGGTGCAAATTGAATAAGCTGATCAGTTGAATCAGCTTAACCATCGTGCTAGGGGGTTGTACAGGAATTGAGGCATGACCGAACCATCACATCGCCGCTGTACCACTTAGAGCAAAATCAAACTGAACATACACAAATTTTGACACAACACTTTGGGTTTGAGACTTTTAACACAGATAGTATGTTTTGATAGTATGTTCTATCAAAGTATTTTATCAGCATTACCGTACACAGACAACAAAACCAAATATGCGTTATTGTGATAAACAAGTCCAGATAAGAAATCTCTGAGAATTTGGACTCAAGAAATAAATATTTCACAGAAAAATGTCTAAGATCTTTATTCAAAGCACTTTAAAGAAACGAAACCGACCTTAAACATGGACTCAGCCAAATACATAAACTCATGTAGGCCTATTAATAAACTCATTAACCCATAAAATCATCTGTTTACTACGGAAGCGTATTGCATTCACTCGAGGAAAAAAATCTACTCTGTTTTTCTGAATTAACGAGTTAATTATCTCAGAATTACGAGATAATTTTTCATGGGAAAAAAGTTTTTGCTCTGTTTTTCTGAATTAACAAGTTAATATCTCAGAATTATGAGATAATTTTTTCTTGAAAAACATTTTTTTCACTCTGTTTTTATGAATCAATGAGTTACTCATAATTTTGAGATAATTGATTAATTCAGAAAAACAGAGCAAACACTTTTTTCCATGAAAAATTCTCTCGTAATTCTGAGATAATTAATTAGTTAATTCAGAAAAACAAAGTAGATTTTTTTCCTCAAGTGAATGCAATACGCTTCCTATCGGTGTGAATTTACACTAAAATTAAGTAGTGTAAATGCAACTACACTACGGTACTTATTAAATAAATAATAAAACAACTGTAGACTGTTCAGTTAATTGGTCAGCATTTGGCCATTTTTAAAATTACCAGCATTAGTCAATGGAAATTAAAAACAAACAAAAATATCCTTTTAAAATTTATGGTGAAAATGGCAAGGCAACTCGTGTACAGACGCTGCAAAAGTCATCCACACAAAGAAAAAACACAGCCAGAGCAACACACAACACTAAAATAACGCAATAAACATTCATTAAATAAGTAACAGAAAATCTAACACAAATCACTTTAATGTAATTTACATTACAGAAAACAAATTTTATATAAAATAAATCGTATGCGATGTGTCAATCTAGGAGCAGCAATGTAGCATTTTTTCCCCTGTAAAAATTACAAACATTGTTAGTAGTCCACCAAAAACTACCAAAATTAATTTTCTTTATTTTTTCTGATGAATACAAAGGGACGGACAAATTTCACACTCCTCTTTCTTTCCTGTACAAGAACACAGACTGAGATTTGTATGTTTTGTGTAAATGACGGTTTTTTTTAGCTTGACAAACTTGGTCACTATAACAAGATATCATTGGAAAAAAAAAATATTAAATGATATTAAAGCAAAATAAACCAAGCATTTCAATCTCAGTTCGAGTTTTCCACGAGAGAAACCAAAATCCATGTTCGCCCAGTGGGGTACGCTAACAGATACTGCCTTGAGAGGGATAAGCAGCACCCGAGCAAAGGGTCACAGCAAATGCCCTCGCCAGACCCGGAAGAAAGGGCGTCTCATATGCCATAGGTGAATATGGTTTTCATAACTGGGTGTGTCAGACTTTTTCATAGAAAGCGTCCAGCAGTAACACCTTTCGCCCAGTTTCTCACACATTTGATGTTACAAAGGATACGCTGTTTTCCCTCAGCTCTATTGAAGTGCTCTGGTAGATGGCCGGGCACACAGACGCTGCCAGCTGTATGAAGCGCTCTGTGAGGAGCTAATGAGGCGCCACAGTATGATAGACTTACTAAGCAGAGCAGTTTTGTCTCTGGAAAAATGGGTTTGTGTGACCCCAATGCTTAAATGAACACGGACCGGCAATCAGACAAAAATAGTGGTTCACGCTTGTTACAAACAGTCTTTTATGGCCTGGTGCTAAAAAAAAATCATCAATTGAGGAGTGTCGGTTCTGTTTGAGGAGCTGGGAGCGACTCTACGCCTACAGAGCTGGACTATAAGATCGCTGAACAATTGAGATTTACTGATGTCATTCAGCAACCTGATAATACCGCTTTTCAGAGTGCAAGAGCACCTGGCCTAATGAATTATTAAATGACAGATTCAATAAACCTTCAAAAAAATAAAAAAAAATAAAGAGTAGTGGCGGGTACTGTAGAAAAGCAATGATATCAGATTGTAAATGATATGATAAGTGACTAAATACATACATTTGAATGGTAGTCCAAGGTACCAAGGAAAACCATCGTACCATGTCCAAAACGTATGGTAACACTATAGTACCTTTTCGTTATTAAAGGGATAGTTCACCCAAAAATGAAAATTAGCCCATGATTTACTCACCCTGAAGCCATCCTAGGTGTATATGACATTCTTCTTTCAGTTGAATAGCCTACAATCAGAGTTCTATTAAAAAAATGTCCTGGCTCTTCCAAGCCTTATAATGGAAGTCAATGGGTATATATTTTTTGGAAGTCCATCAAAGCCTATCCATCCATGATAAAAGTGCTCGAAACGGCTCTGAGGAGGTTAGACGGCCGTACGCAAGTCGACCTACGCCAAAAGAGTAACACTTGACAAAATATGACGTAGGAGTAGCATAAGCTTTGACACCTCTCGCGGTTCAAACCATAGACTGTAAAAAAGGTTCAAACAGGGCTGGGCAACCGCGTTCGTCATTACGTTGTGCGTCAAGTTCAAGTGTTACTCTTTTGGCGTAGGCCGACTTGCGTACGGCCATCAGTCGGAAGCTAGTTATTTTAGTCGATAAAGTTTTAAATATGGATATTTTTCTTACACGAACGCATTGCTTCACTTCAGAAGGTCTTTATTAACTAAATTTTTTAATATAACTCCGATTGTATTCGTCTGAAAGAAGAATGTCATATACAGCTAGAATGGCTTCAGGGTGAGTAAATCATGGCCTATCCCTTTAAAGCACAAACATAACAGTATTATGTAGTTCAAGTCCCTGATGTTAACTACTAACTAGTACACATACAATTTTTATAAAAATACTCAATCAATATCAAACCATAACTGACACCAATTACTTTCTTGAAACACATTCCTGGTCTTATTTGTGAATGACTCATCAATGCACGTCAAGCCACATTACAGAACAAATCACTCAAACATGTATGTATATGTATATTAACACCCCACAGCATTTTTAAGCAGCTGGGTGAAAGTCCAGCCAAAAATACTGCACAAAAAAAAAAAAAGTGTCTTCCACGAACTGAACCTTGTTACTTCAATAACCAATAAGAAACAGCCCAAGGCACCATTACTAGTTTAAATACTTGACCAGATTCAATGGTGTGAAAAGAAGGCTGCACCCTAATAGTCGACGACAAAACTTTTGCAAAGGCTTATCCCAACCAAATTTTAATTACTCAGTTAGTCGCAGAAAAAAAAACCTCCACAGGAATTGGAGAAGTCACGCAGTCCGATGGACAGATCGTTATCACGGCTGGTCCATGTAGTAATCATGTCGGACAGGATATCCAAGCGTTCACCTTTCAATCAACGACATCAAACATGGCTTATCATTTGAAACATGCAAGTTGTAGCTTAACATTACCCACTTTACATGGTCGCTTGCTCAAACGTTAATGTTAACCTCGATAAATGTTCGCTATAGTATAGGTGCATAATATACTGTATATTCCCCAGGCTGCCCGCTGCTCTTGTCCACGGTTTGCAGTGTGTGTGTGTGTGGTTGTGTGTGTGTGTGTGTACTAACTTGGATGGGTAAACTGCAGAGGACAAATTCAGAGTATGCCATACTTGGCCTTCACGTAACTTCAGGTATGTTCAAGTGTTCATGTGGTGTATGGAAGCTAAATAAGTACAGAGTTTACTGCAGGATGTTTAACTTAGCGTGCATTTCTCTCCACTATGCTGCAGAGATTTGAGTCAGCGTCCTTCATCTTTACCACCGGCATTAACTGAGAAAACAGTAGTTCAGAATGTAGTTCTGATGATGGTTTTCTTTCTTGGCAGACACTTTATTACTAAAGTTCATCTACTACAGAAGAGTGACCTTTGCAATACTGACCCATATCTGAAAACACCCCCACCTAAAAATTAATCGGTTAATCAGACGAGAACGTATGACTTTATTAGTAAAATCCCATATCTCTGAAATTCCAGTAGTTAACCTTATTAAAAAACATCTAAATCACACTTGATCTGGGTTCATCGGCTTATTGCATGGAATCTTTTAACAAGGCATGCATTGTTGAGCTCTCTAAAAACCCTCGCCAGTTTTACAGGCTATAGGAGGAAATTTTATATTGGAACTTGTTTGTGTTCCAGAATGTGCAATCACACAAAGAGATTGTGTGTTTGAAGGTTGTCTCCTTGAGATAATATACGCAAGAAGCACCCAAGTAGCATGCTGACTCTTGTGTAATTCGGAGACTGTATCCTGAAAGACTGACAACATCAGATCATATGAGGAACTTTGAGCCAATACTGATTCACTTCCCCTCACAATACTTATAAGGATGATCATTTGTAAACTCGGTGGTTGTCATTTAGGGTTCATTCTTGTGCAAAAGTAGTACTATGGCAGTAACATGACATCTACAGTCATGGTTAGAATTATTGCCACCCTTGGTAAATATGAACAAAGAAGCCTCTGAAAATAAATCTGCATTGTTAATCCTTTTGAACTTTTATTTGAAAAAAAACTCTAACCTTTCATTGAATTAAAAGAAATGAGCGGGGAGGATTTATTTATGAAATAAATGTTTTTCTCCAATACATGTTGGCCACAATTAATGGCACCCTTTTATTTAATTTTTTTTACAACCTCCCTTTGCCAAGATAACAGCTCTGAAGAGTTTTCTCCTATAATGCCTGATGAGTTTGGAGCACACCTGACAAGAGATCAGAGACCATTCCTCCATACAGAATCTCTCCGGATCCTTCAGATTCCCAGATCCATGTTGGTGCTTCTTCTCTTCAAGTTCACCCCACTCATTTTATAGGGTTCAGGGGCCGTATTCACAAAGAATTTTAAGGCTAAAAGTAGCTCCTAACTGGCGAATTTAGGAGCAACTCCTAAAAATAATGGGCGTGTCACTCCTAACTTTAGGACTCCTAATTTGTTTCACTAAGAGTAATTCACGAAGCATTTTAGCCCTAAAAGTAGCACCTAAGTCTGGGACAGCTTAAAAGAAGTCGAGAGGACTCCTAACTCACTAAGACCAATTCACAAAGGATTGTAGCGCATACCACCGCCTCTCGCAGTCGTCCGGGGTCCGCGACACAAGCGGGAATGCTGCATTGATCTGCAAACAAATCTCCTGTGTGTTTTGCTTGATATCCCAGTGGCGAATTTTCCATTTATCTTTTTTTTTTTTAAACACAACTGAGCCAGCAGCAGTAATGGTGTGTTCACACCGAACGCGAATTTTAATCATTTGCGCGAGTAGATTACATACAAAGTCAATGCAAAGACGCGAATAGACGTATCATTCGTGCCGGGCGTTGCGATTGACGCGAATTGGGCGATGCGTTTGCCGCGAATGTCTTCCGCGCAAGTTGAAAAATTTGAACTCGAGCGAATGTTCAAGCGTCTAACTAGACGCGATAGACGCTTATTTGACGCTCTATTCGCGTTCGGTGTGAACACACTGATCCTGCGTCCAGTTGGGCTTTCTTTTCCGTTTTGGCGAGTTCATAATCCACCGTCATCCAACTATTACATTAGGCTACTTCAATAGGAGCAACATTTCCTTAGTCTATTTAGGCTAATAGGATGTCAATTAATGTGTTAATGCAAAGTGTTAATGCAAGTGTCGTTTTTCATTATTAGGCAAGTGGCTGTTTTCATTAGGGTAGGCTACCTTGATTTAATTTAATTTAATTCACGCCTTTTTTTCTCTCTCTCTGCCTTTTTAGAATTACACTTCACTGGGGTATGCACAAACATATGCATTTCGATGACATTACTATTATTATTTTGTGTAGGACACAGACATATTTAGATGTCGTAATTCCATGATTTGTTGCGTCTGTGTTATGTTCCGCATGATGGCCCTGTCATCTAACAACCAATCACCGTGATCATTGCGAGGAAGCTCGTGCATGAGAATTGACGTCATCCATAGCAACGAAGACTCACTCTTAGTTTAGGAGTCGTCATTTTTCCTTACTAAGAGTAGGTCTGAAAGGCGTTGTGAATAACTTTTAAGAGAAAACTCCTAGCTAAAATATTTTAGTGCGATTTAGGAGTACTCCTAGTGGTAAGATAAAAATCTTTGTGAATACGGCCCCAGGTCAGTGAACTGGGATGGCCATGGCAGAAGCTTCATTTTGTGCTCAGTGACCCATTTTTTGTTGATTTTGATGTTTATTTTGGATCGTTGTCCTGATGGATGATCCAACCACGGCCCATTTGAAGATTTCTAGCAGAGGCCATCAGGTTTTACTTTTTTACCTGTTGGTATTTGATAGAATCCAAGATGCCATGTATCTGAACAAGATGTCCAGAACCTCCAGTAGAAAAAATAGCATCCAGCAGTATATTTAAAAGTGGACATGGGGTACTTTTTATTCCTGTTTGCCCCAAACCCATCTGGAGGGTTTGCTGCCAAAATTCTCTTTTTTAGTTTCATCTGACAATAGAACCCAGTTCCGTTTGAAGTACCAGTAGTGTCTGGCAAGTGGAGTTTACTTTTGGAAGAGAGCAGAGGATTTTATTCTTGAAACCCTCCCAATGAACATGTGGTGATGTAGGTGCTGTTTGATATTTTTGTTTTGAGGCTTTCTGACCCCATGTCTCAACTACTTTCTGCAATTCTCCAGCTGTGATCCTTGGAGAGTCTTTGGCCACTCGAACTGTCCTCCTCGCTTTGCAATAAGACATTATAGACACAAGGCCTCTTCCAGGCAGATTCGCGAAATCTTTAGTTGTTTGGAACTGCTAAAGATGTCGGAAATTATTGCCCTGATGGTAGAAATGGGAATTCTCAATGCTTTAGCTATTTTCTTACAGCTGCTTTCTATTTTGTAAAGCTCAACACTATTTTGCTGCACATCAGGGGCCGTATTCACAAAGAATTTTATCTTACCACTAGGAGTACTCCTAAATCGCACTAAAATATTTTAGCTAGGAGTTTTCTCTTAAAAGTTATTCACGACGCCTTTCAGACCTACTCTTTGTAAGGAAAAATGACAACTCCTAAACTAAGAGTGAATCTTCGTTGCTATGGATGACGTCAATTCTCATGCACGAGCTTCCTCGCAATGATCACGGTGATTGGTTGTTAGATGACAGGGCCATCATGCGGAACATAACACAGACGCAACAAATCATGGAATTACGACATCTAAATATGTCTGTGTCCTACACAAAATAATAATAGTAATGTCATCGAAATGCATAATGACATGTTTGTGCAATCCCCAGTGAAGTGTAATTCTAAAAAGGCAGAGAGAGAGAGAAAAGTCGTGAATTCAATTCAATTAAATCAAGGTAGCCTAATACCCCAATGAAAACCGCCACTTGCCTAATAATGAAAAACGACACTTGCATTAACACTTGCTTGGTTAACTGACATCCTATTAGCCTAAATATACTACTTAAAGCAAGGAAATGTTTCTCCTATTGAAGTAATGTAATAGTTGAATGACGGTGGATTATGAACTCGCCAAAACGGAAAAGAAAGCCCAACTGGACGCAGGATAAGTTACTGCTGCTGGCCCAGTTGGTGCTGGGGAAAAAAAAGACATAATAAAAGCTGTCCCGTGCTACTTTTAGGGCTAAAATGCTTTGTGAATTACTCTTAGTGAAAAAAATTAGGAGTCCTAAAGTTAGGAGTGACACGCCCATTATTTTTAGGAGTTGCTCCTAAATTCGCCTGTTAAGAGCTACTTTTATCCTTAAAATTCTTTGTAAATACGGCCCCAGAACTATATTCTTTGGTTTTACTCATTGTGATGGATGATTAAGGGAATTTGGCCTTTGTGTTTCCTCATATTTATACATATTTATACCAAGACAAGAAGTCATGGCTAGACAATTTCATGTTCATAATCACCCTGCTAAAAATGTAAAAATGAATGGGAACATACTTCAAATATATTTTACTCATAAGAATTTCTAGGGTTGTCGATAATTGTGGCCAACATGTTTTGGAGAAAAGCATTTATTTCATAATGTGATTTTCCCCCCACTTTCAATTGTTTTACTTCAATGAAAGACATTGATTAGACATTGAAAGACATTAGTTTTTTTTAGTTTTTTTTTTAATGAAATGAAACATCAAAAGGATAAACAGTGCAGATATACACTCACCGGCCACTTTATTAGGTACACCTGTCCAACTGCTCGTTAACACTTAATTTCTAAGCAGCCAATCACATGGCGGCAACTCAGTGCATTTAGGCATGTAGACATGGTCAAGACAATCTCCTGCAGTTCAAACCGAGCATCAGTATGGGGAAGAAAGGTGATTTGAGTGACTTTGAACGTGGCATGATTGTTGGTGCCAAAAGGGCTGGTCTGAGTATTTCAGAAACTGCTAATCTACTGGGATTTTCACGCACAACCATCTCTAGGGTTTACAGAGAATGGTCCGAAAAAGAAAAAACATCCAGTGAGCGGCAGTTCTGTGGGCGGAAATGCCTTGTTGATGCCAGAGGTCAGAGGAAAATGGCCAGACTGGTTCGAGCTGATAGAAGGGCAACAGTGACTGAAATAACCACTCGTTACAACCGAGGTATGCAGCAAAGCATTTGTGAAGCCACAACACGCACAACCTTGAGGCGGATGGGCTACAACAGCAGAAGACTCCACCGGGTACCACTCATCTCCACTACAAATAGGAAAAAGAGGCTACAATTTGCAAGAGCTCACCAAAATTGAACAGTTGAAGACTGGAAAAATGTTGCCTGGTCTGATGAGTCTCGATTTCTGTTGAGACATTCAGATGTTAGAGTCAGAATTTGGCGTAAACAGAATGAGAACATGGAACCATCATGCCTTGTTACCACTGTGCAGGCTGGTGGTGGTGGTGTAATGGTGTGGGGGATGTTTTCCTGGCACACTTTAGGCCCCTTAGTGCCAATTGGGCATCGTTTAAATGCCACGGCCTACCTGAGCATTGTTTCTGACCATGTCCATCCCTTTATGGCCACCATGTACCCATCCTCTGATGGCTACTTCCACCATGTCACAAAGCTCTAATCATTTCAAATTGGTTTCTTGAACATGACAATGAGTTCACTGTACTAAAATGGCCTCCACAGTCACCAGATCTCAACCCAATAGAGCATCTTTGGGATGTGGTGGAACGGGAGATTCGCATCATGGATGTGCAGCCGACAAATCTGCGGCAACTGTGTGATGCCATCATGTCAATATGGACCAAACTCCCTGAGGAATGCTTCCAGCACCTTTTTGAATCTATGCCACGAAGAATTGAGGCAGTTCTGAAGGCAAAAGGGGGTCCAACCCGTTACTAGCATGGGGTACCTAATAAAGTGGCCGGTGAGTGTATTTTCACAGCCATCTTTGATCATATTGATCATATTTTATTGACATAAAAGTAGGCCTAGTCCCTACATCTTACATTTCAGTTAATTCCTCACACAAAGATATCATATGGCTTCAGAAGATTTAACGTATTTATGATGCTTTAATAGTGATTTTATGTCATTTTTGGAACTTGACAGCATCCATCCACTTGCAGCCTATGAATAATATGAATAATAATGCCTACAAAATAATTCTGCCTATGATCTCCTGTTGTGTTCCACAGAAAAAAAGAAAATGATGTGTTTGGAGCAATGCTAGGGTAACTGAGTAAATTATGACAATTATGACAACAAAAAAAAAACTTTTATTTTTAAAATAATATAAATAAAATTTGTCAAAACTGCAACTCTCTCAAAGCTGTATAAAGGAAACACCCAAAGCTCTCACTTGACCCACATTTAGGGAAGTAGGACTAAAAGTGTATCAGCACAATTCATCCAATATGACCCTGAAAGCTTATGCAAAAGGAGTAAATACCGCAGTACCAAAACAAACGGATCTTAAAACAAGCAAATAAGCTTTAACTGGCAGTTATCATCTAAAATCTACATAAAACATACACAAAACCTGAAATGGACAACCGTAAAAAATAGTGACACTGGCCAGGGCTGATTTTCCCAAAAGTATAGTAAGGCTAAGTAGATCGTAGAACCATTGCCACCAATGGTCTCTACGATTAAGTTAGCTCACAATGCTTTTGCATTGGTCGATAACACTTGTCAGATTAAGAGAATCATGTTTCAAAATCTTTTGAATGTCAAATTAAAATAACGTACCACCTACACTAAACCCAACCATAAACCAACCGATAAGGATAAGGTTAGGCTAGATAAAGACCCAATCAACCATGCCATTTACCTTGCATAAGTCTTTTAGCTCTTTTATTGTGACTTGTGTTTCATGGGACACGTACCCGAGCAAATGCAGCGCTGTACCAGGTGAGATACCAAGCAAGTTTACAGAACTTTACAGTACAGAAAAGCTGTACCGAGCTGGTTATGTGGCGCAAACATACCTTCTAATGTTCAGTCATGTTTATTTCATGCTGTAACTAATAGATGATTGGTTCATGTGCGTTCCGTGTTGCAGCTTCGAATAAACTGAGGCGATATAGCGATCTGTCACACCACATTAAAGAATGCCAAAGGGAATTTATTGTTTGAATTTCATAATAAAAATGACAGAATTTGAAAGCTGAGACTTTGTTTCACATCAACGGTAACAAAGCACACAAGCTTATTGAGTGCTACAAAGTCCTGTTCATTTATCTACTGAAAACAGCACAAAAGATCAATTCTTCGGATTTAAGAATCGAAATCGTTGCATCAAATTGAGAATCGATTAAAATAGAAAAATCTATATTTTAACCCAGCCCTAGTTATAATATAGTATTGAACAAGGAATCACATGAAAGTCTTTACAAATCAATAATATAACCCTGTAATCATATTGTATGACTGAATATTATTATTATTAATAAATAATAAATCGCTTTCTCTCTCTCACACACACTCACACGCACGCACGCACGCACGCACACACACACACACTTTAAATGAACAAAATATATTGGTTGGGTCAGGGTGACTAAACTACTGGAATACTTATAATGACTGTTGTAAATAGCAACGCACTACACAGCGCACATCCATGTCTCGGATCACCGTGGACGCAATCTCTGGTTTCATTCAAATGTGTATGTCTTGCGTCTCAGTTTTGATTGTATTGAAAATTAAATCAGAGTAATTTAGTATTAATACTACTACAATATTGTTGTATATCACATTTACTTTACGATTGATTTGGACACTGTAACTTGTATAATGGATTTATAAACCGGCAAGATTTAAAAACATTAAGTTAATCACAATTCAATATTTCATGTCCCGGAAATTATTTCTGTGGTAAAAAATAAAACTGTAATAAGTTTACTATGAATGAATACAATACATTATCCCTTAAATGTCACCCTTAATAGTTTGAATATGTTCGATCGTCTTGGCTCAAATCCGCTTGCTGTAAAACTTTTCCCTTTGCGGAAGCTTTGCAATAATTACAAGTGAGATAATGAAATAATTCATCTCCAATAAATTTTTTGTCTAATTATTTGCCCAAGTTAGTTGTGCTATTAAGGTACAAATTAACTCAGTGGGTGGTTGTCACGTAACGTTAGATGACTTAGCAGATTTGACGTGTTTCCCCCTTTTGCAGCGACTTTCCTCTTGCAAGATTTGCAGACAGGGTGCCCATCCTCGATTAAATTGCCATCGGGACTCTTGTAATAGCCAAAATACGACCATACCTCCGATTTTGTCCTCTTGGATGGCTGAAAAATCTCCCATGCGCTGTCACTGCCTTCCGCCATGTCTTCTCGCGCAAAAAAACAACATTGCATCTGCGCGCCTGCTCGCGTCGCGCCTGAGTCAGACTGATTCTGGCTGGACAGGATTTACCGCGAGTTTTCAAAATCACGATAATCAAACACGGTTTTTATGATAATTAAATTTTAAACGATAATACTAACCGCCAGGACATTTTATCGTGGTTTATCGTGAAACCGGTAATCGTCCCATCCCTATTCTTGTGTTACGCAGCACGTTTGAGCTTCAGCAAGAACCAATGAGGTTCATTCTCGTGTTACGCAGCACGTTTGAGCTTCAGCAAGAACCAATGAGGTTCATTCTCGTGTTACGCAGCACGTTTGAGCTTCAGCAAGAACCAATGAGGTTCATTCTCATGTTACGCAGCACGTTTGAGCTTCAGCAAGAACCAATGAGGTTCATTCTCATGTTACGCAGCACGTTTGAGCTTCCGCAAAAACCAATGAGGTTCATTCTCATGTTACGCATCACATTTGAGCTTCCGCAAGAACCAATGAGGTTCATTCTCATGTTACGCAGCACGTTTGAGCTTCAGCAAGAACCAATGTGGTTCATTCTCATGTTACGCAGCACGTTTGAGCTTCCGCAAAAACCAATGTGGTTCATTCTCATGTTACGCATCACATTTGAGCTTCCGCAAGAACCAATGAGGTTCATTCTTGTGTTACGCAGCACGTTTGAGCTTCAGCAAGAACCAATGTGGTTCATTCTCATGTTACGCAGCACGTTTGAGCTTCAGCAAGAACCAATGAGGTTCATTCTCATGTTACGCAGCACGTTTGAGCTTCCGCAAAAACCAATGTGGTTCATTCTCATGTTACGCAGCACGTTGGAGCTTCAGCAAGAACCAATGAGGTTCATTCTCATGTTACGCAGCACGTTTGAGCTTCAGCAAGAACCAATGAGGTTCATTCTCATGTTACGCAGCACGTTTGAGCTTCCGCAAGAACCAATGAGGTTCATTCTCATGTTACGCAGCACGTTTGAGCTTCAGAAAGAAGCAATGTGGTTCATTCTCATGTTACGCAGCACGTTTGAGCTTCAGCAAGAACCAATGAGGTTCATTCTCATGTTACGCAGCACGTTTGAGCTTCAGCAAGAACCAATGAGGTTCATTCTCATGTTACGCAGCACGTTTGAGCTTCAGAAAGAACCAATGTGGTTCATTCTCATGTTACGCAGCACGTTTGAGCTTCAGCAAGAACCAATGAGGTTCATTCTCATGTTACGCAGCACGTTTGAGCTTCAGCAAGAACCAATGTGGTTCATTCTCATGTTACGCAGCACGTTTGAGCTTCAGCAAGAACCAATGAGGTTCATTCTCATGTTACGCAGCACGTTTGAGCTTCAGCAAGAACCAATGAGGTTCATTCTCGTGTTAAGCAGCACGTTTGAGCCTCAGCAAGAACCAATGAGGTTCATTCTCGTGTTACGCAGCACGTTTGAGCTTCAGCAAGAACCAATGAGGTTCATTCTCATGTTACGCAGCACGTTTGAGCTTCAGCAAGAACCAATGAGGTTCATTCTCATGTTACGCAGCACGTTTGAGCTTCCGCAAGAACCAATGAGGTTCATTCTCATGTTACGCAGCACGTTTGAGCTTCAGAAAGAACCAATGTGGTTCATTCTCATGTTACGCAGCACGTTTGAGCTTCAGCAAGAACCAATGAGGTTCATTCTCATGTTACGCAGCATGTTTGAGCTTCAGCAAGAACCAATGAGGTTCATTCTCGTGTTAAGCAGCACGTTTGAGCCTCAGCAAGAACCAATGAGGTTCATTCTCGTGTAAAGCAGCACGTTTGAGCTTCAGAAAGAACCAATGTGGTTCATTCTCATGTTACGCATCACATTTGAGCTTCCGCAAGAACCAATGAGGTTCATTCTCGTGTTACGCAGCACGTTTGAGCTTCAGCAAGAACCAATGTGGTTCATTCTCATGTTACGCAGCACGTTTGAGCTTCAGCAAGAACCAATGAGGTTCATTCTCATGTTACGCAGCACGTTTGAGCTTCCGCAAAAACCAATGTGGTTCATTCTCATGTTACGCAGCACGTTGGAGCTTCAGCAAGAACCAATGAGGTTCATTCTCATGTTACGCAGCACGTTTGAGCTTCAGCAAGAACCAATGAGGTTCATTCTCATGTTACGCAGCACGTTTGAGCTTCAGCAAGAACCAATGAGGTTCATTCTCATGTTACGCAGCACGTTTGAGCTTCAGAAAGAACCAATGTGGTTCATTCTCATGTTACGCAGCACGTTTGAGCTTCAGCAAGAACCAATGAGGTTCATTCTCATGTTACGCAGCACGTTTGAGCTTCAGCAAGAACCAATGTGGTTCATTCTCATGTTACGCAGCACGTTTGAGCTTCAGCAAGAACCAATGAGGTTCATTCTCATGTTACGCAGCACGTTTGAGCTTCAGCAAGAACCAATGAGGTTCATTCTCGTGTTAAGCAGCACGTTTGAGCCTCAGCAAGAACCAATGAGGTTCATTCTCGTGTTACGCAGCACGTTTGAGCTTCAGCAAGAACCAATGAGGTTCATTCTCGTGTTACGCAGCACGTTTGAGCTTCAGCAAGAACCAATGAGGTTCATTCTCATGTTACGCAGCACGTTTGAGCTTCAGCAAGAACCAATGAGGTTCATTCTCATGTTACGCAGCACGTTTGAGCTTCCGCAAAAACCAATGAGGTTCATTCTCATGTTACGCATCACATTTGAGCTTCCGCAAGAACCAATGAGGTTCATTCTCATGTTACGCAGCACGTTTGAGCTTCAGCAAGAACCAATGTGGTTCATTCTCATGTTACGCAGCACGTTTGAGCTTCCGCAAAAACCAATGTGGTTCATTCTCATGTTACGCATCACATTTGAGCTTCCGCAAGAACCAATGAGGTTCATTCTCGTGTTACGCAGCACGTTTGAGCTTCAGCAAGAACCAATGTGGTTCATTCTCATGTTACGCAGCACGTTTGAGCTTCAGCAAGAACCAATGAGGTTCATTCTCATGTTACGCAGCACGTTTGAGCTTCCGCAAAAACCAATGTGGTTCATTCTCATGTTACGCAGCACGTTGGAGCTTCAGCAAGAACCAATGAGGTTCATTCTCATGTTACGCAGCACGTTTGAGCTTCAGCAAGAACCAATGAGGTTCATTCTCATGTTACGCAGCACGTTTGAGCTTCCGCAAGAACCAATGAGGTTCATTCTCATGTTACGCAGCACGTTTGAGCTTCAGAAAGAAGCAATGTGGTTCATTCTCATGTTACGCAGCACGTTTGAGCTTCAGCAAGAACCAATGAGGTTCATTCTCATGTTACGCAGCACGTTTGAGCTTCAGCAAGAACCAATGAGGTTCATTCTCATGTTACGCAGCACGTTTGAGCTTCAGAAAGAACCAATGTGGTTCATTCTCATGTTACGCAGCACGTTTGAGCTTCAGCAAGAACCAATGAGGTTCATTCTCATGTTACGCAGCACGTTTGAGCTTCAGCAAGAACCAATGTGGTTCATTCTCATGTTACGCAGCACGTTTGAGCTTCAGCAAGAACCAATGAGGTTCATTCTCATGTTACGCAGCACGTTTGAGCTTCAGCAAGAACCAATGAGGTTCATTCTCGTGTTAAGCAGCACGTTTGAGCCTCAGCAAGAACCAATGAGGTTCATTCTCGTGTTACGCAGCACGTTTGAGCTTCAGCAAGAACCAATGAGGTTCATTCTCATGTTACGCAGCACGTTTGAGCTTCAGCAAGAACCAATGAGGTTCATTCTCATGTTACGCAGCACGTTTGAGCTTCCGCAAGAACCAATGAGGTTCATTCTCATGTTACGCAGCACGTTTGAGCTTCAGAAAGAACCAATGTGGTTCATTCTCATGTTACGCAGCACGTTTGAGCTTCAGCAAGAACCAATGAGGTTCATTCTCATGTTACGCAGCATGTTTGAGCTTCAGCAAGAACCAATGAGGTTCATTCTCGTGTTAAGCAGCACGTTTGAGCCTCAGCAAGAACCAATGAGGTTCATTCTCGTGTAAAGCAGCACGTTTGAGCTTCAGAAAGAACCAATGTGGTTCATTCTCATGTTACGCATCACATTTGAGCTTCCGCAAGAACCAATGAGGTTCATTCTCGTGTTACGCAGCACGTTTGAGCTTCAGCAAGAACCAATGTGGTTCATTCTCATGTTACGCAGCACGTTTGAGCTTCAGCAAGAACCAATGAGGTTCATTCTCATGTTACGCAGCACGTTTGAGCTTCCGCAAAAACCAATGTGGTTCATTCTCATGTTACGCAGCACGTTGGAGCTTCAGCAAGAACCAATGAGGTTCATTCTCATGTTACGCAGCACGTTTGAGCTTCAGCAAGAACCAATGAGGTTCATTCTCATGTTACGCAGCACGTTTGAGCTTCAGCAAGAACCAATGAGGTTCATTCTCATGTTACGCAGCACGTTTGAGCTTCAGAAAGAACCAATGTGGTTCATTCTCATGTTACGCAGCACGTTTGAGCTTCAGCAAGAACCAATGAGGTTCATTCTCATGTTACGCAGCACGTTTGAGCTTCAGCAAGAACCAATGTGGTTCATTCTCATGTTACGCAGCACGTTTGAGCTTCAGCAAGAACCAATGAGGTTCATTCTCATGTTACGCAGCACGTTTGAGCTTCAGCAAGAACCAATGAGGTTCATTCTCGTGTTAAGCAGCACGTTTGAGCCTCAGCAAGAACCAATGAGGTTCATTCTCGTGTTACGCAGCACGTTTGAGCTTCAGCAAGAACCAATGAGGTTCATTCTCATGTTACGCAGCACGTTTGAGCTTCAGCAAGAACCAATGAGGTTCATTCTCATGTTACGCAGCACGTTTGAGCTTCCGCAAGAACCAATGAGGTTCATTCTCATGTTACGCAGCACGTTTGAGCTTCAGAAAGAACCAATGTGGTTCATTCTCATGTTACGCAGCACGTTTGAGCTTCAGCAAGAACCAATGAGGTTCATTCTCATGTTACGCAGCATGTTTGAGCTTCAGCAAGAACCAATGAGGTTCATTCTCGTGTTAAGCAGCACGTTTGAGCCTCAGCAAGAACCAATGAGGTTCATTCTCATGTAAAGCAGCACGTTTGAGCTTCAGAAAGAACCAATGTGGTTCATTCTCATGTTACGCAGCACGTTTGAGCTTCAGCAAGAACCAATGAGGTTCATTCTCATGTTACGCAGCATGTTTGAGCTTCAGCAAGAACCAATGAGGTTCATTCTCGTGTTAAGCAGCACGTTTGAGCCTCAGCAAGAACCAATGAGGTTCATTCTCGTGTAAAGCAGCACGTTTGAGCTTCAGAAAGAACCAATGTGGTTCATTCTCATGTTACGCAGCACGTTTGAGCTTCAGCAAGAACCAATGAGGTTCATTCTCATGTTACGCAGCACGTTTGAGCTTCAGCAAGAACCAATGAGGTTCATTCTCATGTTACGCAGCACGTTTGAGCTTCCGCAAAAACCAATGTGGTTCATTCTCGTGTTACGCAGCACGTTTGAGCTTCAGAAAGAACCAATGAGGTTCATTCTCATGTTACGCAGCACGTTTGAGCTTCCACAAGATTTTTGGGTGAACTATCCCTTTAAGGAGTATGAAGCTGAACAGATGATTAAAGCAAATCTGAAGTTTGACAGATTTTAACAGTTTATGAAGTAAGAGCTGAATCACGATCAAAGAAGAAACCCAAAGTGAAATCACACTTGAGTCACACACATTACCTGATTTAACAGACTGATCTCATGAAATGGCGTATGTATGACACGCCAATTCGTATTTTCATTTTTGGCGTGCTATCAACACGCATAATCGCTTTTCAGCGTGTTTATCAACGCCTTTGACTTAACGTTATATTACTGTATTATGTATATATAAATATATGACCTACCCCAACCCCAACCCCAACCCCGTCCCTAAACCTACCCGTCACTGGGGTTAATACCATTTATGAGTCTTCTCCTACCATCCTAGGAAAAGAAATATCGCTCCACAGATGTAGATATAGATTTTGCTTCGTTTCGCTCGGACATTTAACGGCGTACACATACACGCGGAATCACTCGGACATTTAATGGCGTAGACATACACGCAAAAGATTTCGGCGTGGACATACACGCGGATAGCTCAAAGATTTCGGCGTGGACATACACGCGGATAGCTCAAAATGCGTATAGATAACACGCCACTTGAATTGAAAGTGGCGTGTATGTTTACGCAAAGTCATGATGTCATGTTGGATTTAAGGCCTTCAATCCACTGAATCAAATCTACATAACTGTAAATGTAAACCAACACCTCACCCCGTTCAAAATTAGTCTAATTTCAATGGCTCAATTTTAAATTACTTTTGTTTAACGTGACATAACTTTACATCAGTGGGAATAACAGCCTACAGCCTTACACTGCTTAATGCCAGACCGCAGGATTGACCGGTTTTAGAACTTGCTTTTCTGGGTATGCACTAAAAACATGGACAAACTGAAAGGCATTGTTTTCACTGAAAACCATTTAACTGTTGCTTGCACATAAGCGAGGACTGCGCAATAGCCACAGGCCACATGTTTAAGGCAATCCTACGAAAAAAAACATTTATAAGTGTTTTAAACAACACGTGTCTGTCTCGTGATAAACTTCATCAGGCTATCACATACTTTTAACACAAAAGAATCAGACAATTATAGGCATGCCATTGACTAAGCGATTAATCATGCATTAAGGAAACGGCATCTGAATGTTTGACTCACTTAGATTAGTGTGTGAATCTTGCAAAACCAGTCAATTTTTCAGCCCAAAACCAAAAGTAGAAATGTTGTTTTTTATAGCACTTTTCCTGTTAGCATAGACGCATGATTTTCATGAGCTTTACTGTCATTACAGCAATTGATAATTCTCTCCCCATTTCAATGGTGAATCAAAATACTTTTATACAATAATTTAGTAGGAAAATGAGGTTAATAGTATTGAAGATAATGTGACAACATTTAAAATCTTAATGGTCCTCCTCACTATAGACTTAAATATCTTTACGAAGATGTTATTTAACACTTTTTTGCTTTTCAGTTTGTGCTGAAATGCAACCTCTTGACAGGTTTCATGAGATTCACTTTATTATAAAAGGCCGTATTATAAAAGGTCTCAAGGTTAACAGCATGGCGTGAAGGTGGTGTCATTAGACCAAATACACCAGAAAACATTTTATATTTTAAGAATATTAACACTCTAAACCAACACACCACATCTGGACATAAGACAAGACATGCTACACTGGTCAACATGGTTATTAGATGCCAGAACACAGAATTGCGTTGAAATGTGGATGCCAACCAATGTCCAGACATGACAACTCCATATGTCCATCATGTAGGATTGGAAATACCAGCGGCTATACGGAGGACAGGTCCCCCCCACAACTTTGGAACAACAGAAAATTGTCTGTACTCCAATTAATACTGTAACTGTAACAACAATCCCGTTTGTCGTCCCCCCAGCTATAATGTAAAGCATTCACAAAAGTGAATCAAAACACATGAAGTATGACTTGTTGGTTGTTCCTGCTCCAGGAGTCTGGGGTGCAGGTTTGCACATGCTTCCCCAAAACCCTCTGGGCTTTAACTTTTTCTCTGGCCCAGATTTCATTTTAGCTTGCATGCAAACCTGTCAGAGCATCAAACCCCAACTTTCAACACACAGATGGGTAGATGATTATTATGATGATGGTCAAGAAGCTCTCAAGAACATTCCAGGCAGGAGGAAGAGGAGAACTGACCAACACAAGAACTATAATCAGACACAGGAGTGAATGCTTATGAAACTCCAGCTACACTAAATTACACTTTTTCCTTTCTTACAAAAGATGACCCCGGTTAGGAGCTGCAGGGCCCGGTGTCGCCATACACACACACACACACGCATTTACACACGCATACACACACATACAACACGACCGCACAGATAACAGCACGTATAGCCATGCAGAGCTGCCATCAAGCGGAAAAAAACACAGCGAGAATAAATGAAAACTCCGCGTTTGTCGTCCGAAACAAAGCTCGTGCAATGATCAGCGGGCATCGGTTCAAGTTTAAAGGAACAAACCTGTTTATGGCCAGAGCGGTCCGCTGGATATTGGGTTGAATCCGAGTTAAATCCACTATCAGTAAAACAAAGAGGCGAAAATGTCCGGCCACTGCCGAAACAGGCCGAAGCAGCGCACCGAAGAGCCCTGCTGCGCATGCGCTGACTTTAAGAAAGGGAGGAGGGGTGGCTGAGAGACTAAAGCCATTGGATTATACTTTCATTAATGTGTTTCATTCATTTGAAAAGTTACATGGATCTTAGTAAATTACATTGAGTGGTTATGCTTAAATCACGACTTTTATGATAAATGACATAATATAATATATTATTAATTTAATTTAAATTAGCCTAGATAGCAAATGCACTATAAATGAGGCTACTACAAATAATAGACTACAATAAAAAGCACATTCCAGAGTGGTTCTCTTTTGTCTCTCACGACTTAAAAAAAAGAATTTGAGACACACCCCCTCAATATATAAATAAATAGGCCTAAATAAATAGCACATCAAATAGGCTTAAAAGATTTGGGCTTATCTCACGGTCCAAGGGAATAAGTGTTTCCAACATTTAGTAAAATCATACCGCAATGTCATAATTTTGACATGGTCTGTTCAATATTGATT
Source organism: Rhinichthys klamathensis goyatoka (assembly GCF_029890125.1). Lineage (NCBI taxonomy): Eukaryota > Metazoa > Chordata > Actinopteri > Cypriniformes > Leuciscidae > Rhinichthys > Rhinichthys klamathensis. Next base: position 424,784 of record NW_026606977.1, on the reverse strand, counting down.
CTAGTAAAAACTTCTAATTATTAACTAATTATAATTACCAATAACAATATCCCATAACAAAACATTCCTTAAACTTGCAAAAACTGGAAGGTCATTTTGCTTTAAACGATTTTCTCCATTCCATTTTCTCAATTAAAATAGTAAGAGAGGAAAAAAAAACATTTTCCCTTTAATTTATTGGAAATATTAAGTTAATATTAAATAAACAAGTTTATCAATAACTAACCATGATTAAATTGTGGTTACTTACTGTGGTTTAACTATATTAGTAACCATGTTTTTGTTTTGTTTTTGTAAACCCATTATTAATTTTCGTAAGGGTTATATAGGCCCACTAAACAAACAGAACTGGATCATAGTCTTTGCATGAGATGATGACACTGATGTAGTAGCCTAAATGAATGTAGTGTTGGCGTATTTCTTAGAGTCAGATTGTTTTGGAAAGAAACATTTAAAATAGCTTTCTTTTCCTGATGCTGACTAAACTCCAGACAGATAACAGAATGGAGTTTCAGGAGAGAACCCGGCCGGCGCTATGACAGCGAGTCACGGGTTGAAGGGAGTGGTGATGTGATTGTGGATTGGATGTTGTAATGTTGAAGCCGCATAACAACTCTCAACTCTCATTCACCGGCTTATATGCGAAACCAAAACCATAACAATGGTCTAAGCTAGACCTGCTCTTTGAATTTAAAGAGTGCACTGCCTGGAAACGCTTGGAAATGAAATTGGTGAAGTTATTCATTTGTGTAGATTATCGACAGAATTGTTTTTGGACCCAAATGGATACACCGCTCAGGACTGTTTGAAATTTGAAGAGTTTTTGCAACTCATTTAATGGATGACGGAAGCGCGGAGACTGAAGCGCTCATCGGGAGCTCGAGTGAAGATGTTCGGTCTCACCTGGACGGAAGAAACGCTCCTGCCGAGTTCAAAGTTTACAAAAGAAGATGGTTCATCTTATTTGTTCTCTGCCTGCTTAATTGTTCTAACGCAATGGTATGTTATAACCAATCATTTACAAAGTTAATGTCAAAACTGAAGTTTTAGTTAACCAAAGTGGTGCTAACAGAATATTTCCACACACGAAATTTTCTTAATGTTTCTGGTCTGTACTACGATTCATCGGTGCACGTTGTTCCAAAAACTTTGTTTGTCATCGTAATCTTTCATCAAAATGTTCTGCAAGTAGAAATATGCCCAAAGAATTGAATTGATTTCTGAAGATGAATTGCTAAATCTGAATTACTCCGCCTCTACAAACAACTTTTGTTTTTACTGACGTCACGAAACCCCTCATTGCACAATTGCTTTACTTTTGGCCCTTTTTCCTTTATTTTCGTTTATTGTTCTATATTGTGACTGTTTTCTTCTTTGAAAATGTTTCAAGAAAAAAAAAAAAATTGGTTTACTTTAAAAACCCAATGAAATTAACATTTAGCAGACAACACGCCACTTGAATTGAAAGTGGCGTGTATGTTTACGCAAAGTCATGATGTCATGTTGCTTGTGGCCTTTAGTTTGTCTACACTAGCTTTCACCTAGTGTAGGCCATTCATATTTAACTAAACTCAATTTACAGTATTTTTCTTCCTGTAAAATGACTAAAAGCATTGATGACTCATCTTAAATGTTACATTTTTGTCCAATAAATGTTTCCTGAGAATGTCCCTCCCCTGATAACCACCTGCCTCTGATTTGCAATAGAAAGTAGCAAATCATGTTTCACAGCTCTGTGCTGTAAACTAACCATATTGGCATTTTTTGTTAGGCTCATGTTCAATCATAGGTATATGCAAAAACTGAGTCAGTTAATCTGCATATCATATAAATTCACTGAATACTCTATTGATTTATTATATCTGTTGCTGCTCAACTCGCCCCATGTATCCAGTGTTGAAACGATTTAGGAAATGTTCACACACTCCACTAGGGGCTTCAGTCTACAGGGTCATAACAGGGTCTTCCTAATAGCCCAGCTGTAGTAGGACATGGATACGTCCCCCTGAGGCTATTATCTCTGAAGAGGGCGTGTGCCAGAAAGGGGCTTGTCAATCTTAATTACGCACCCGTGGCTCCAGTGGGACTTGTCATTTGCACGGACACCATTGTATATGTGTTAAAAGGCCAAGACGTCCAAAGCTGTTCATCTGAAATACGAGATATGTACATCGTGTCTTGGCACACTGTGTTAAAGCTTAGCAGATGGTGTAATTCTGGGTTTATTTGAAGATTACAATCTTGAGGAAATCTGATAACAGCCTAAACCTGTGGATGTGGGTCAGAATTGTAGTCCCGTGCATGTGTTAAGAAGCAATTCTAAAGTACAATCAGCAGTTTATTTTAGGAAAGCATCTTATGTTACACAAAATGCACAAAGGGATTTCTACACTGACTGTGAAAAAAGCATCTATGCATTTGAATTAATGCGAAACAGCATCCCAGTAAGTTGTGCAGTGGTGCATGACACGACTGTATTGTGTTTTGGGATCAGCTGACTGCCATCTGTCACGCTGCTGCATACATAGTATTCTTGATAGCAAACAAATAAAGGATTTTGTGTGCAACAGTGTAAATGAACAATCAAAAACACTGCAAATGGTCTCTGCACTGCAAATAATGCTTTTCAAGGGTGTAAAGTACTTAAAAGTCAACATGAAACGGAAGTTGCTGTAGTCTTTTCTTCGGTATTGTGACTTGTATCTGAGTTAAGCTGCTTCTCGAACAAGAAAAACGGTAGGGCGGGACTTGATTTTGTCCATTTGGGAATTGATTGGATCGTTTGTGGTTTGGTATTGCTATGATGTCGTGTGAGTGACAGGTCATCAGAGAAGAGATGTCGCTGCAAGAGGGAGGGGGAGTTGTTTTGATTAAAGATTACAAGGCACATGAATTAAAAGAAAAAGATGTGCACGGTTAAATCATAATAAACACTGCAATATTCCATAAAAACAAGAACCGTCCATTTTCATTTCTTCATTACAACTCTAGTACCATTAAAAGTGGATACTCGTGTTACTAAATTACGGTATATTCCTAAGGGTAGTCTTTTTTATAGTATATAGTATAATTTCTCAGTACGATTTGAACCCCTGCTGCTCTTTTACACTGTGTGTTTGTCATGTTTAGCTCATGTGAGGGGCCCTTCTGACCTGTGGTTTCTGGTTTTTGCAGCTTCAGCTGTTAAATGTTGAACTGAGACTTTGTGTCATATGAGCAAGCTGTTCCTGTCTCATGCATTTTATCAATTCAGCCGTGTCAAGACACCAACAGAAATAAAATATTGTCTTATATGTTGTATTGTTGTGAACTATGCATCTGTATAACTCAATGTGCAGCTAAACCTTTGTTTTTATTGTGTTCTCCACAGTCGTGGCTGACCTTTGCACCCGTGGCCGACCAGACAGCACAGTATCTGCGAATCTCTCTCAACCTGGTCAACTGGCTGTCGCTAGTCTATGTTGTGGTTGCCATTTTTTTCAGTTTCATCACAACATGGGTACTGGACACACTGGGACTGCGCTTCTCGGTATACAGAATCATATTTCTCTCTACACACTCTCACACTTTAACTATAAAGCAAATATAGTAAAGTGATAGTTTACCCCAAAATAGTTCACCCTTTCATCATTTACTCACCCTCAAGTTGTTCCAAACCTGTATGAATTTCTTTCTTCTGCTAAACAGAAAAGAATATATTTTGATGAATGTCGGAAACCAAAGAGTTGATGGACCCCATTGCCTCCCATAGTCTATAGAAAACAAATTCTATGGAAGTCAAGTAATTTGATTAAATTAAGTACCCCCCCTACTTCTACTACCTTTGGACGTAATGCCTTCCGCTTTGCATCAGTACATGACTGGAACATACTACAAAATACCCTGAAACTTACATCTCTGATCCCAATCTCCACCTTTAAACAAAAGCTCGAAAATTACATAGTTGACTCTTGTTCCTGCTGACAATCATGAACCATATTTATACACACATATTTAAGCACTCTATTCCTTTTCTTTTTCCCCTTTGTTGTCTATCTTTTTTTAATTTAGTTACTTGTTCTATGTGTTATGTGTTTGACTATGTGCAGCTGTACAGTATGTTCTTATTTATTCCTGTAGCCTCTTGGCCAGGTCATGTTTGTAAATGAGAAGTGGTTCTCAAACAGTTTACCTGGATAAATAAAGGTTAAATAAATAAATAAAAACAATGGGGTTCATTAACTGTTTGGGCACCCATATTCTTCCAAATGTCTTCTTTTGTGTTCAGCAGAAGAAAGAAATTCATACAGGTTTGGAACAATTTGAGGGTGAGTAAATGATGACAGAATTGTCATTTTTTGGGTGAACTATCCCTTTAAATTTTGTTTTCCATGTTATAGAACAAAAAGGACCAAATAGTTTTTGCCAAATAGCATTATTAAAGTTATTGTTCCTACTGTAAAAGCCATGGTAAAGCAATAATGCATGTCTTTTTTTTTTTGTGGAAGTGTTGACTAATATCACAGTTAATTGTAAATATAATTGAAGTATCTGTGGTATTTTGGCAGAAATTTTGGTTAGGCCTACCATTGTAGTGTGACACCATGCCATATTTAAAACATGAAGGTTAAAGTGAAGGTCATATAATAGTCTGTAATAACTGATCATATAGGTTTCAGTGAACTTACAGTTTTTTTAAACGTATTCCTTTAAACTTACCGACGGCACTTTTTTCTTGAAAAAAGTGCTATTGGTCCAGTCTGCGACCCACTTCCGACTTTTAAAGTTTTCTCAAAAGTTAGTGTACTTGTCATTTTGTCAAGTAATCCAAAACCTCATTATGTAAAAAAAAATATTTTAATAAAATATTATTTAATTGTGTTAACAAATGATTCAGCCATTTTATCCTATTTATTTATTTTAAACATTTATTATTATCAATAATTATAACATTTAAAACATAATTTCCCCTAAAGTTATTAAACACAATACATCATTTGGGATGTCGTGGGAAAGAAACTTTTGAAAATGTGTTTATAAGAAAAATGACAGATTCTTCCTGTGGTGGAAAGTGAAAGTCACACAGAACACACATTTTCCATTCCACTGCGCTACTTTTCCATTGTTTTTCAATGTAAACGAATTAGACTGACGTCTTTAACCATTTTGCAGCGTCTCGCGCATTCTAAAAACCTTTTAAAAAACGTGTTTCTAGACTGACCTGTTTCTCGCAAAAAGCAACAGGCCCTTATACTTATACTTTACTTTCTTCCTATCTTCTGAAACAGCTAATCATGGGCTCCTGGCTCAACATGTTGGGCAGTGTCCTGCGTTTCGTTGGCGTGCTGAAATGCATCCCAGAGTGGGCCGTGTTCCCTATGGTCATGGGCGGCCAGACGCTGTGTGCCTTCGCCCAGCCGTTGATCATCTTTGCCCCCACCAAGCTGGCAGCTCTCTGGTTCCCCGATCACCAGAGGGCCACAGCTAACATGATGGCTTCCATGGGTAACCTATTCACCCACAGCTCATGTTTTACATGGTATTCATTTCTATGTATGTAGAATGCTAATATTCTTCTCTTTTGTTTTCCAGCAAATACTGTTGGGCTGCTCTTTGCGAATATCTTCTCTCCCATGATAATTAGTTACACCAATAATCTTCTTATGCTGGTAAGACCGCTTAAGTCAGAACTTGGTCACAAACGAATTTCAATGCTTGTATGATCTCTAACAGGCCCGTCGTCTGTCTGGGTTGTAGCTCTTTATATATGCTATACCTGCCGCCGTAGCCTGTTTCCTAGCAACAGTGGGGATCCGTGAACGCGTTCCCCCAACACCCCCCTCCGCCAGCGTGGTGACCTCCAGCTCTGAACCTTTTCTACAGGGGGTGAAACTGGTACTACACACACTTCTGAACAAACTGACACGGCATACAGATCTCACAACTCTTTACTGCTTGACTAATGAGCATTTTTCAAAAATGTATGAAACAGCCTCTGATTTAAGGTGGCATTTAGTTTCCTTACATTTTGTATTCTGTTACTTTTATTTACAGCTACTGACGAACAAAGCATATATGGTCCTGCTGGTGTGTTTTGGTTCAGGAATAGGAATATTCACTTGCTTTTCCACCTTTCTGGAGCAGATACTTTGTGTTAAGGGCTACTCAAATGTAAGAACCCAACACGGGATTATTGCCAACACAAAAACTCACACGTTCACCTCAAACTTTTTTTCTTTTTTTTTTTACCTCAAAAGCCAGCCTGCTCCATAATATTCTGAGTAACTAAAATCAAATGTTTAAAAACATAGGGTGCGTGTCAGTCAGGGCACTGATCAGGGAGTCGGCCATTTTAGGAGCTGTCTCAATCGCAAAATCCTTCCAGTGCACTGGAACGTTCGCTCCCTAAAAAATCCCACAATGCACTGCAAAAACCAGGGAGAATTGTGTTCCTATGTTCCCTTACCGGAAATTTCGTCTCATTGTTGGAGTGCAAAACATAAAACGCACCAGCCTAGTCAATAAAAATAATGACATGCCATAGAAGATTAAAAAAGACAAACCGTTTTTTTATTATACGTCATCATAAACGCACATCGCAAGACAGCTAGTGAACACATCTAGTTAACATTCGGCTTAAATGTTGTAAAGATATGTAACATATCAATGTGTTTACACAGCATAACAAATAATATCAAAAAGATATAGGTCCTGCCTGTTGTTGAATAATACCTGCGGTGACTTTGTACAACATTGGGTAACACTTTATTTTACAGTGTCCTTGTTACATGTTACATACACTTACCATAGTAATAACAGTAAGTTATGCATAATTACTTGCAACTAACCTTCAACCAAATCCAAATCCTTCCCTAACCCTATAGTAAGTACATGTAGTTGCTTAATATTACTCAGTACTTAAATATATAATTACACTGTAACAATGACCCCTTAAAATAAAGTGTAACCCAACATTGCACGTTGACGCTGTACATAGTCTAATTGAGTAATCACTGTCCCAATGTGTAGTCTGGTGCCCAGATTCTTGTACACACGATATACTGATTCATGAGCTCGGGAGCTGATTGAGACGCACCCCTCATAATAAACATATACACAGCATAGATGGATAGATAGATGAATTAGTATTAGTACTGTTATTATAAGTAGTGTTAGCTTTGTCGAGTCAAATTATTTACTTTGTCTCTGCATTTTTAATGTGACAGGACTTTGCAGGACTGTGCGGTGCAGTTTCCATTGTTTTCGGTGTTCTGGGCGCCTTTCTCCTGGGCCTGTACGTGGACAAGACCAAGAATTTTACAGAAGTCACTAAAATAAACATGTGTTTGACATCTCTGGGCTGCTCTGTTTTTGCAGTGGTGAGTATAGCGAATGATCTCAGTGTTGCTAATGAGTGCTTGGCCTGAGATGTTGTCGTCCTGCTGTCCTTCAGGTGTCCCAGTTAAGTGAGCAGAAGTTGATCATTGGTGCAGTATGTGCGTGGTTCGGTTTGTTCGGGTATTCTGTATATCCCATCGCCATGGAGCTCGGAGTTGAATGCTCATACCCTGTGGGTGAAGCAACATCCTCTGGATTGATCTTCGTATCTGGGTAACTTTTGTTTTGTTTTTTAAACCAATGCTGTGGCTAAAACTCTTCTCTTTAGTTCTTTATTATAGACTAAACTGATGTGTTTAATCAGACAAATTCAGGCCGCCCTCTATATGCTGCTGCTTCAAGCTCTGGCCAAACCAATTGCAGATTCTTCATTATCCGTATGTGCAACTGGAGCGGATGCCAATTTGAGCTGGACAGGTGAGTGTTGCACGATAGCACGCCGTGCACAGTGTTCACTGTGGAGTGTGCTGAAAAAGCATGGCAGTATTCCAATGGCCATTAGTTTCCTCCCTGCACCGAGTCATGACTCCCAGCATGCTTTGCAACTCTTTGTTGAGTGTTGTTGGTTAGTGCACTATTTTCACTTCATCTTTCCAGCTAAACTAAACCCACATTTAAAATGGGAACATGTCCAAATTAATCCAGCCTTCCGGCTTTTCCTGGTCGCTTGATGAGTTAATGATAGAGTTGGGCTGAGCTCCAGGCATTCATTTGTTTTTTTTCTCTCTCTCTTTCTCCTATTTGCACACTCTCACACAAACACACATTGATAGTGCCAGTGCTGGTGATGGCAGGCCTGTGTGCTCTGGGCACCTGCTGCTTTGTTGTCTTTTTCCACACGGATTACCGGAGACTCCGTGCGGAAGCCACAGCCTCACCAAAGACAGTGACAGACCAGTCAACAGGAGGAGACACCTGGGCAAACAGCACTGATGCATAAAGAGATAGGCAGAGAAACCACAGATGACCGTGTTTACGCACACTTTAAAAAGACTTTTACCTCAATAACACTGAAAATCTGTGCCTTAAAAATGCTAGTTTGTTTTACTCAAGAAGTGGTACCACCTCAAGTGCCATTAATGTTACATAAAACCTTAGACGCACAAAAAACATTTCTGTTTCCATTAAAGAAACAGAATAGATAAAGGTACAAAGACCAAATGTTTTATGCAAGTTTAATCTCTATGTATATATGTTTTTATTGCATTAAAGGGTACAGAAAGATTTCTAACTGTTATACTTCAGGCATTATTATTTTTTACAATATAGTTATTTTATGAGGCAAGTTAGAAACTAAGGCTATTGTTTTGTTTTTTATGAAATTAGAGGTATATTTGAGTGCAATAAAATGTCCATAGGACTGACTTTCTACCTTAAGAGCAGAAATGAAAGATTGCTGGCTTCAAGTATCCATTCTGTATATAGATATGCTATCATTTAAACTATGGTATTGTTGCACATATTACAGATTTAGGCAATACTCAATTTGTGCGGTCAAAAGGTTTATGACTGCCAAACTGTATATTTGACCATTATCCCATTCACTGCAAGTTTTGTTTCTCAAATAACTCTGTGGTGTTTCTCTTCTCACTCAAGTGAAGTAATATCCTTTTCATGGTAAATGTATTCATTTAGCAAGTAGCCATGTAACGAGCGTGATAATGTACAATAAGGTATGGTGCCAAAGACCCATTCAAAACACATACTGTACATGATCTCTTACCAAACGTCTATCTATTTCTGCTAACTTGACCAAAGCATTTGCTATTTTTTTGTTTGTATGTAATAAAATTAATTTTATACAATCCAGAATACTGTTTTTGGAAAAAAAAGTCATTGTGCACTCATTACACACCTCTGTCTATTATATTTTATCTTAATCATACCCAAAACAAGCAATGATGTTAAAAGTTTCATTTTCTTTTCACACTGTTAAGAACAATCAAACATCATTGATTTGACATGGATTTGCTTTTGTAAAATCCCAATCACTATTTTCTAATCCACAATCTGATATGATAAGATGCATGCAAGAACAAAAGACATAAGCAGTCCTGTTTTTTTGTTTCTATTTTTGTAAAAAAAAAGAAAAAGGAAAAAAAAGAGGAAGGCATTTCATCATCCAAAATATGGCATTACATTGGCAAAAGACTTCAATCTGCTTTACAGAAACGCTGGGCTTTTTAAAAAGATCGACACTTACCACAGAGCAAATGACAATGGGTAAAAAATAATAAAAAATAAACGAAAAAAATAAAAACCTACAGAAACATAATGGGCCCCAAAATAAGTATGATATTTCCCAATATCACTACTAAAGCAAGCCATCTCCAATTATTCCGATGGATGTCACTAAACAGGCAGGTGTGACAGTCTGAAGTGATGCATTGTGGGATCTCAGAGCTGAAGAGCACAGAACTGCTGGTAAACAGCCAGGATGTGATGGTCGAGCTCAGCGGTGAACAGCAGGTTCTCCAGGGTGCCCATATACTGCTGGATGATCACATGATGCTGTAGGTGACGATGAAGATTGAAGGCAATTAATAAGGGCTGTTATATGACATATTATAAAAACCACAATATAGATCAGCAAACAAATGGATCAGGACTACCATGAGAAAGATCTGCTGCAGCCTCTCGATGCAGTTCTTGTACCAGGTGGTGTTGATGTCTACGCCGCTCGTTTCACAGCGAACCAGGTGCTCTGTCAGTAACATAATGAAGCGCTGAAAGAGAGAGAGACAGAGAGAGATAAAAAAAAAAAACAGTTCTTTTGTCATCTCTTAGCTCCAGGCACTGTCTTCCCATATCATAATGAACCACAAAAGGCAAACTAAGAGAGAAAGACATAAAAAGAATGTAACATGTATTCTCTCATGTTGTGAGTTGTGTTATTACCAGGGATGTATCTTTTGCAGCTTTATCATTTTTTGAAAATGTCGCTCTGAAGCCTCTATAAAAATAAATAATTTGCCAACAAAAAAGGTACAATGGATGTGCTTTGTCATGGGCGCACCTGGAAAATTACAAGGAAAAGGTTCTTCTGTTCGCTCTGGGCCGACTCGACTTTCTCCTGCAGCTTCTCGATCTGTTCCTCCAACTGACCCTCCTCATCCTCACTGTTCTGTTTCTCCATGTCCTCTTCGTCGCCGCTATCCCGCTGCTACAGAAAACAAAAACCTCCTCAGATCTCAGGAACACAGTTGGCTCCAGCGCTCTCTCAGTAGTTAGTGAACATCATTCAGTACCAGGCTTCACATTAGTGAAACTGAGTAGAGCTTTTAAAAGGACCCACACATACTCATATTGACTGATATTCTAAAATATTTGATTGTTTATAGTTTAACGCCATGCTAGCTACCCTGGCTATATTCGTGGCGAGAAAGATTAAAAAAAGAACGTATCTTTTGTAGATAAAAAATTATAAAACTAGATCTGGTCTTTCTTCATTAAAAATCTATTCATGAGAGTCAACTGAAATAAAGAATTCCAACAGAGTTCAATCTATCACAGTCCATCAAAATATGCTTCAGTGATAATGGATTCTGGCAAGAGGGACATAAAGGAGGATCACCCGTTAACAGAAACAAATGAGTTAGTCTGGAGTGCCCTATTCTACGGCGTCTGTATGTAATATGATCCCAGCGATTTTCAAAATGATTTTAAACCAACCACAGGATTGATTTTGTAAAGTTTTTTTGTTATACACTGATCCCATTCAGCTTGCCATTTCTTGCAGATATGAGTATTTTAATTAACAAAAATATTTTAGAAATAATGGTGCATAATCATTTCCCTTAAATGTACATTTATCATGCCGTTTCCATCAAATTATTTCATTAAATAAGATATACTTCAATACAGTGTCCAAAGACTTACTGTCCTCTCCTCGATAAGCAAATAAATACAATTAAAATGAATATATTGGAGCAAAGAAAAAGAGATTTTGTAGTCTTTTACTTTTTAAAATGTACATTTAAGAAATGTAGTTATGTAATTTCCAAAGGACTAACTCTGCTCTCTCTAATTATATACATACTTAGCTTTATTTACTTTTATAAAATAACAAATATAAATAAAACAACATGCAGAATAAAACAAATATGAAAAAGGTATATACACAAATGAAACAATATGTAAAATAAAACAAACGCAATGCCAACCCAAACCCAATTTTGAAAGCAATAAATAACAGAATTGCATACAGTGAGATTTGAAACCCATTTACTATCTATTAGACATTTTTGTTATGGCTCGTTTCCACTGAGCGGTACGGTACGGTACAGTTCGGTTCGATTCGCAATTATTTGCGTTTCCACTGTCAAAAGTTGTGAATGGTACCAAAAAGCCCAACCGTACCGTACCACTTTTTGGGTACCCTTCCGTTGGGGTACCTAGCACAGTGGTACGGTACTAAAAGGTGGAGCTAGACTCACTGCAGAACGGTGATTGGTTGACAGAGTATCGTCACTTGCCCGTGCTACAAGGGCATTAGAAGCATACAGTTGAAATATAATACGACTGTTATTGTGTCACGAAATGTAGTTAAGACTTTTTCAGGCGAGAAAGTAGTTTTTTAAAGCTCAAATCTGTGGTTTATTTATAGATTTATGATAATTTGAAGATCCATTCCAAGCAATCACCGGAAGCTCGGCGCTCGTGCACCCCACCTGGAGCAGCCTTTCCCCGGCTAGTCATTCTGATGTTTGCCGCTGACTCTGACGTCTCTGTAGTGGTTAAACATGATATAATTCGTCTTGTACAGACCTAACAGGCGATCTTTGGTCTCGTGAATCTATAATTCATTCCCTGGCCAATAGTTTTGGCAGAAGGCTAAGTGAAGTTTCATATATTTGAGCGCTGAATTTGTATGTTTGACTGAATTGTTTGCTTTATGTTATTAAAGCTTTACTGTATATCTTTTTGTACCTTTTCCTTATACTTTTATAATGGCTATTATTGATAAAACTGAAATTCAACAAAAATAGACCGTTGTCATTTTTTTTATTTATTACAAGATCATCTGTAATGTTGTTTATTGCAACATTTGTACCAATGCAATACATTGCCTGGAATATGTTTAATATTTTTAAATTTAAATGAAAAGAGGCAGGGTTGTGTTTTATGTTTAGTTTTGTTATAAATATAACGTTACATACATGCAGTGAATATAATCAATAGGCTATGCGTTGCCTGAACCACATTTGTGTGCTTATAATGTTTAAAATGTATTTAAATTAAATCGAAAAGAAGCATAGTGGTGTTTTATAACATATTTCGTTTTATTGTTGCCTAAAATGTACATAACCGGAGTAGCAGAGCGAGCTGAGTGGCGCATTCAAGAACACGCTGTTCCATCAGCAGAATTACTGGACTCGCGTCCTCGGGATCATTCTCCTGAGTCGGACTTTGCGTAGGCTACTTGGTATTGAGAAACGCCTAATGCCAGCGCTTGTTTCTTGTGACAAACATGCCGAGAAGCAAGAACAAGATATGCTGTCTGTCATCCATTGTTGTTAACTATGTCGCTTTCTTCGCGCAAAAATGACGTCGGTCGGTTCTTTCCGGCAAACACCACGCCTATCAAGTAAGGGTACTGTTGGGCAATGGAAACACTAGCCGGATCATGCTGTACCGACCCGACCCGTACTGTACCGTACCGTACGCCTCAGTGGAAACGAGCCATTAGTCTGACTGGAAGTAGTTTTGGGATAGTAGTGTCTGGGAAAATAGACATATGCTGTCTCAGGGACGTAAAGGATTCAGCACTGTGGCTAAACATTGTGACTGACATGACCAGAAGCCAAATTTCCAGTTACTCGCAGTTATTGTTGAATAATAAAGTCTGTTGGCCTTAGGCCGACTCCAACGGTATTAATACAGCAACCAATGTAGACATTTCAGATATGAACTGCCTTGCCCAAACAAATGATGCAACTTAAACCCTTAAAAAAGTAACAGTGAGGACAGTCAGTGCACACATGACTTGGCACTCAAAAGATGTGTCTGTCTTCTACCTTTTTGTTCTGTTGCTTCTCCAGCTTTTCTTTTGCCTCATCCAGCTCTTTTTGGATCTTCTGCACGTGCTTGTTCATCTTCCGGATGGTTGAATGAAGAATCTCCCACACATAAAACCTGCATAGGCCCAATGAACGTAAATCAATTCCAGCTGCAGTCACCTCACCTGCACATGTAAGTGTGTGTGTCTGAGTGTGCTCTGAGGTATACCTGGTGAAATCATGAGCCATTTCAGGAGAGAACACCCAGTTGGCCACGGCCGCACAGTCCACGATCTGGGTCCGAATAAACTTGTCCACCAACACTGAGATCATCTGAAAGAGTACATTCACGACATGAGCTTCCACAGACGCCACGAATGACATGCAATAAGACAATAAAGTATGAAGTCTGAATGATCCCACCAGTGGGTGGTTCTTCCAGAACTCGTACAGAACCCGGAGGATGTGCAGTTTCCCCTCATCACAATCTGTGAGGGCCTTCAAAACCTCATGAAACCTGAGAGAGAAATGAAATGTGCCCATCATTGTTTACGAGAAGAAAACACCTGAGCATTTTACAAGCTTTGATACATTCCCAATGATCTGTGCTTTTAGCAATTACAGGCGCCCTTTGTGAGCAGAAGGAGAGGGAACGCGGAGCCAGCCGCTGGCAGGCCTGTGTGGGGTTTGGCAGGAGTTACTCACTTGGCCAGGGCACTGAAGGAGTGACTGAAGGACTTTGCAGCCAAATGGAGCAGCGTCTGCAGGAACACTTCAATCTTTAGAGGGTTGAAGCCATCGCCCTCATCTGGACAGAGAGGAGAAGTGTGGTTAGATACAGAACACCACACATTTACATTTATTCACGTAGGAGACACTTTTATTCACAGAAACATTCAAACTTGGAGGAACATCAAGCAATTGTTCACAAAAGCCAGCAATACTCATAGCACACATTGCCAAGTTCGAAGTATAATGACATAATTATTTCCTTTTATGACTAAAAGCACTTTCTAATAACCAAATAAAGCCTGTGTTTTTGAATGCTTTTAGAATGAATTTCTTATGCTCTCCAAAGATTTTATATAAAATTGGTGCACAAGAAACATTTCTTATCATCAATGTTGATACTGTGGATTCTTTGATGAATAGAAAGTTTAAAAAGAACAGCATTTACTTGAAATTTTCATCTTTTGTGACATTATAAAATGTCTTTACGGTCACTTTTGAACAATTTAACAATTTATATTAATTTTAGGAATGTCCCAATTTTTTGTACCCCTGAGTCATTGAATGTTGAGTATCTGCCGATACCGAGTCCCGATACTTGTATTTTCCTAGTGCTTGGTGCACACTTCAAATACACTCAAATGTATATCACTATGGAGTAATTCCATTAGAATAATCACTACAGTAATTATATTTATAGACCTATTTTATATATGACATTGTAGACATTGTAAATCGAGTTGAGTGGTCTCAGTTATGGAACTACTAAAATAAATGTCATGTATTTTATATGTACAATAAGCAGAATAATTGCAACAAAAACAGTGTGTTCTCGCACATTACACATGGGCTGTGTCCGAAATCGTCCCTTATACTGGGCACTATTTGAGGGAACAGCCATTTATAGTGGTGTCTGAAACCATAGTGGGTCGAGTTATCGAGTCCACTCATTTAAACCCACAATGCAAAGCAAAAATTAGTGTACAACTGTTTTACGCTCATTGGGTCTCATTCATGAAACATTCGTAAATATACGAGTAAATATGCGAGTGATTTGCGCGTAAAGAGACATTCCCGAAAAGTCTTCTCCTGATTCACAAATACTTCGTAAACATCAGATGTGATAGTGAAGTGTGTGTGTGTGTTAATGAATTCCAATCAGTCGTAAATGGGATGCGCGTGCACGTTCATTCTCAATTACCATAAATCCCGCCCATTAAATCCGACTGACAACTATATATGGGCATCATATTATGACATGAATGCGAAAAAAAAAAATTCTCAGATGCAGAAATTGAAGTTTTATTATCAGAAGTTCATTCAAAACGCCACATTTTATTTTCAAGCGTACATAGTGGCGTATCGGGTCCTTAAAAAAAGGAAGCTTGGCAGCATATTACAGATGCAGTTAATGGAGTTTCATCTGTTAATCGAACATTCCCAGAAGTGAGAAGAAAATGGTTCGACATTAAGCTTGAGAGCAAAAAACGAATTAATTCACTTCGGAAAAATAGTATTCAAACTGGAGAAGGACCACCATCGCAGATGCTATTACTGGCTCTCATTATAAGAAAAACCGTATGTAATTACTATATATAATATTTTTTCAAAATGCTGTGCAAATATGTACCCGATTAAGGTGAATTAAAATGCAGCCTTATTAATGAGCAAAACGTTCGGGTGTTAAGCGCACTATTTACGCGTGGCTGGGAGCAGGTGTAGATTTCTTGTGTACCAACTAACATTTGGGAAATACGAACATTTTAATGAATCCGAAAATTTACGCCCGAACCACTTTACACACGATTTACACAAAAATTCGTTCTGCTCGTGTTTCATGAATGAGACCCAATGGCAAGAGAATACCCTAAATGCACCGTGAGAGTCGTGCCGAATTAATTCCTGAGTCTGACCAGAAGATGGCGCCCGCAGCTGAATCATCCATCCATCCATTTTTCAAACTGCTGGTCCAATGTGGCTACAGCGTAATATTGTGAAGGTATAAATTCCTTTTTAATTCGATTATTAAATTGTTCAATTAAGTTTCCTATATATAGTTTCCATGACAGAGTTTGCCAAGTTTCAAATGATTATTAAACCGCAAGCACACACTACGCAAAAGCCCTTCCGGTGCACTCAGTCCCCGAATTCACTCACTCGTTTTTATCAACTCCTTCAAGTGGACTATATTAGTGAAGGATATGGGGACAATTTCGAACACAGCTATGCACATTTCAGCTTCCTTTCCTTTTATTGGCAGATGGCAAACCCACTTGAAGGTGCACACCGCCACCTACTGCACAACACCTGCATGACAGCTGGCACAAAATAAAGGATCCGGCTCAGGACAGTTGATACCGATAAAAGGAAATCGTACTGACCCCCCATCTACCACAGTAATGCATTATGTAAATACATCATAAATATATTGTTAATTAAGCACATCACATAATTAATTATATAACCTTTTAAAAATCAACTCATAGCCCTAAACTAATGATGTAAGAGTATGATTGGCAAGTGACTTGCGCACTAAACCAAAGAAAGACCCACCATCATCATCATCCTGGTTGGGATTAGGGACGTCTTTTAGAACAATAAGAATCTCCTCATTAGACGCCCGGTTTTTGATAGCGTTACCCACTGTAGTTGTCACAGGAAATCCAGGTAATGAAGCTGAAAAAAAAAACATTACACAGCAATATCACAACTGTACTATAATATAGGTGTTAAAATCATAGTAAAACTTGCTGGTTGAGAATGTAAAATGTAAAAAAAGACTGAAGATTTTGTTTCAGTGCAAACATGTATACATGCACACTAGGGCTGTAACGATACACCAAACCCACGATTCGATTCGTATCACGATTTTTGACCCACGATTCGAATCGCGATTTTGTCACGGGGGCGGGGCTTGAGGGGGCGGGGCTTTGGGTGAAAAAAAAAGAGATTGAGAGAAAAAATATATGTATACTGGTATTTTTATTAAATAACATTAGGAAAAACCTGTATAATCTGAACACCAAAGAACAATAATAACTGCAAATTATTAAACTAAACTAGGCAGTGTAGGCTGCTGCTTTTGGGTTGTGTTCTGTGCTCCAACTAAATTGATTTCAGGATGGTGCCGTAGGATATGCATCTGCATGTTGGACGTGTTGCCGGTCAATTGAGGAAGCTTATTAAAACACTTATGGTTGCCATCCCTTTTCTCCACCGTGTAGCCGAAATGTTGACATACTGCTGACTGAAATGTAGGCTATTGGGAGGGTCCGCAATCTCTGGGTTGATTTCCATGTTTCTTCACGTTCTTCAAATAGCTCGCGTCACATGGACAGGTAGTCACGACTCACATGATATGTAACATGTAAAAAGATGCTTACAAGTTTTTTTTTTTTTTAAATAGTTGGTTGGGATGAGTCACTGAGTATTTAATAATAGAATATCAAAAAGGTTGTGCGATTATTGTCTAAAAAAATCTCCAGTTTTCGGTGCTGATGCGGTGGTGACGCGTTCATGTAACGTAAGGCTGGCACTGCCAATAAAGCACCTATAAGCTTACACAAAGAACCGGCAAAAGTAATGATTGTGAATATGTCAAATATAGCAAGGAGACATTCAATTGTTTATTAGTGTTTTCTGTCAGTGTCAGCTGCAAAGAAGAAGTTGCCATGCTGACTCGCGATCTTCGCAGTAGTGAACGCGCCAGAGAGAAATGCGCTTTTCAGACGGATTACATAAGCAGAGAGCAGTCTGTTTTCTTTCGTTTTGAATTGTTCGGTTTAAAAGTAGACATTTCAATATACCGGCAGATATATTTCTCAGGTCTATAGGCTAGGCTTATACACTGGGTTTCGATTCATTTGAGACGAGCTCCAGTTCACGCGCCGGCCCCTCTGTGTCGTGATTATCTGTCTGCTATATTTACTACTTATTTTATTAAATCCAGGCAATTGGTTGATGAAACATTTATTAAAATTGAGATACAATTAATACAAAACGAAATTCAATTTAAAGTCTTTGTGCTTTCTGTTTGAGGTCTCTGAAAGTTTTAGTGCCGCTTCCAGAGAACTGTCACGACATTGTTTTTTCCTCTTAAATGCGAACACGAAAAATAAAACAAAATGAATATTTTATGTTCTGGGGAGAGCCAACCCTCCTTCATCCGGTGGGTAGCCTAGTAGCCTATTACTTTTGGTTTGTACAGTGTAATTTACAGAATTATAAAAAATATTTTTAAAAATTGCCACCTAAAAATTAAAGATGTTTTGTGTCGCGTCTGTGTACACGTGTATATTTCCCTCATATTAAATATAAAATGCATGTGTAGACTTATATTTTTCTAATGTCTGGACATGTACTGGACTTTATTAAGGGAGTAGGCTATGGCTATATAAACAGAAGTGTCAATATATTGGTATTAAATGCACTTTCTGAGAATTTATATTTCAAGTTTTGGCTGCAAATTTCACGTCCATAACGCTGAAATGGCCAAATTTTAAATAATTTATCCTCAACTAGTTTTGTGGTGTAGGTCTACGTTTTTTATAATGTTAACTATAAATAATACTAATAGTAATTTAAAGATGTGGTAGCATTGGATCTGGACGGGAAGGATAACTCTGGGAGTTGGAAGGGTTGTGATCGCGATTCTGCCTTCTCACATCGCCAGGGACGGATTAAGGCGATGATGTGCCCTGGGCACGGATGTCTCAAAGGCCCCCTTCACCAATTTTTTGGACAACAGTGGGCAGGCAAGCCAGGCATTTTGAGGGGATCCCCCGAGGGCTGGTCATTTAAACAATCAGAAATGTTAATAATAACAGACGCAGCAACATCTCTGCATCCCCCAGTGTGGGGCCTCTCGCTCGTTACGCTCGTTATGCTTTTACCTTTTTCAAACTGGTGCAGCGCTTACTCGCGGTAGGTAGAAAATGCATGATTTGATTTGTTAAACATGAAAATAACTTATCCGTCTGGCATGGCAGCTCGCTCTAACTTTAACCTAGATAAATGCATATCCAAGTGCGTGTGCGGAGTGTGCAGCGCGCACTGCATGGCAGGCGTCGGCGCGAACACTTGCATTTTCCTATCAACAGTGGAAACAACTTGAAATAGGCCTACTCAATCTTTTCTGGTCATAGGCCTATACAGAAAAGAATAATGCATCAGTCGCAAGTAGCTACTTTTATTTTTGTAAACTCACAATAACAAGAAAACGTTGTGCTTTTGTAAAATAAAATAAAACAAACAGGGCGCGCTTTCATGGTCTCCGTGGCGTGAACTGGAGCGCGTCTCAAAAATGAACTGAAACACAGTGTATAGCCTCACATACATGATGAATATTTCTATATAAAGCTTGAAATGTCCACTTTTAAACGAAAAAATTCGAATCGAAAGCAAATACCGGCTGATTAGGCTGATATGATATGAAAGGTGCATTTCTCTCTAAAGGCGCATCCACTTTACAGCGGAGATATAGATATGATTGCAGCCGAGTCGACACTGATTTAATTTATTTATTTATTATTATTATTAAACAATAAAAATGCCTAGTTTTTTTCCAGACATATATTATCATTAGCCTGCTTTTGCCGGTGCTTTGAGGCAATATTTATGCATGCGCTTGCTTGAGCGTGGAATAGGCTATTTTGTTCTCCACTCAGTATTTAAGCAGAAATTAATATTAACTTGAGATTAGTCGACTAATTGCTTAAAGGAATGACTACTAGTCGTCGACTAGAAAATCTTTAGTCAATGGCAATTCTAATCAATGCATTTAGGCTAGTTGACATTTATTTAGTTTTATTTAGTAGCCTAATTCTAGTATCCAGGTCTTTACGTTAAATTAGTTGAGTTAACAATTAGTTAATGAACTAAAATAATAAAACAAAGATTAAATTAAGATGCTATATAGCATTGCTTGTTCCACCACAAAAGACACTTTTTAAGGTGACAATCCGTTACACATTTGAAGATTTACTGTATCTTGAAGATTGTTGTATTGTATTATATCTTCTGTTATAAAGATGAAGATTGACATTTCGTTAAAAAAATAAGCCCATAGGCTACTATTGTAAAACATAAACAACTTAGCCTATGTTCTGCCTTGGTTGTGGTTTTAAACTCATTTTTGTTTTGGTTTTTGAGTAACCGTCTTCTGCGTGACTTTTATATTACGCAATGCTTTTCACTCGCCTCTAGATGTCCTTCTCAACAGCGCAGCAATACATTAAAATTATTTATTTGATTTATTTAGTAGTTAATACTTTGCAACTGCAAAAAAAATCACATTATTCCTCAATATTTAACACAATTTTACTGAAAATAAAAATAAAATAAAAATAATTATTTGAAAAGAATAGACACAGTACATTTTACAGGGCCCCCTGCTGGCCCAGTGCCCTGGGCAAGTGCCCAGTAGGCCCGTGCGTTAATCCGTGCCTGCACATCGCGATACAGGATCGTGGACCTGAGTATCGCGATTTCGATTTTATGTCGCGTATCGTTACAGCCATAATGCACACACATAAATACAAATGTATGCATTAAATCACAGATGTGTTCATGCATCTGAACATACTGCTGGTCTCCTCTCCATATTTATAGAAGCACACAGGGTCAGCAGGGATCAGGACAGAGAAACTCGCAGGAACAATATCCACTATCCTCTGATGGTACGACAACCTGCAGGTTTATAAACCAAGGCTCATTGTTAATAAACAGCAGAACATGTAGCAGCTATTATAAAAAGTTGCAATGCAACTGAATAAAAATGTGTGTGAAATTTACCTCATACACTTTTCCAAAACCTCTTTAACAAACTTGGGTTTGGGCTTTTCAAGGTCTTGAGTCAAGCAGTCAGCCCTGAAGAGATCATAGTTCAATGCTTCAATACAGTGTCTTATACACAGAGACAATGCACAGCTTGTACAAATATAAGAGAATCAGATCAATATGATCCCAGAAGTAAACAGCTCATCCTCACCAGTCATCCCAGCTCCATCTGAACTGGAAGTTACTTAAATGATGCGAGAACCAGTTGATGAGTCTGAAAAACAGAATAAGTTTCTCAGGCCTCTTTAAAGTCAATCTGAGGGTGCTTTCACACTGGCAGTTTAGTTTGAAACGGGGCAAGGTTCACATGAAAAATTGATAATGTAAAAGCTGTTATGCGGACCTGGGAGCGCACCGAGGTACCGAACAAGAGACTACCTGTAAGAAGTGGTCTGAGTTCAGTTGCAACGGAACTGAGACACGATTCATGTAAATGTGAAAGAAACTGGGAGTGGACTCAAGTGCGCACTTGTTCAGGAAGTAACGTAACCTGCGCATGCCAGTATGAAAGGGATGACAGATAATTTACCTTGGATACAAGCAAGAGTGTGCTACAGTGTAATTGTGCAGAATGAGTCCAATCGGAGGAGCAAATGAATGGTTCGCAATCAGCGGTCTCCTCAAAAGAGTCCGTTTGCAAGCAGTAGAAAGCCGCCTTCATGCAACGCACATACAGTAGATGCAAGTGTCGTTCACTCTGCAGTGCGCATACGACTAATTTCTTTAAAAAAAAAAAAAAAAAAAAACGCAATACATTGACCCATGTTCTGTTTTCTATCATGCGCCAAGCGCCATGCACATTTGTGATGACGCAAGAATTCGACAGAATCAAGTGAGTGTGAAACCAGACCAACACTGCAGGGGGCGCCAGAAACAACTCAGATAGCAGCAAACGTGCCCGTATGATAGCCCCCTGAATGTTGCTCAAATCATTTTTTTTTTATGAGGATTATATTCAAACTCTGTCATCATAGTTTTACACTTGGATAACTTCAATTGCCTAGATTTATTGAGATATATTATTTAAACCACTGTAGTCAACAAATGTGAGTGGTTTAGCCATCTATTTAACCTCATATTCGGACCCACCGGTCTATACAGGTTGTGTTCATTGTGTCCAGCCTCATGTACATCATTTCTGTGGCTTGAGCGAGCTGAATAACGGCAGGTTAAAGAAAACTACAAGAGCAGGGGACACTCATCCCATGTTTACACAAGTCTAAAACATGCCAGAGCTGAGGTGCAATATGTAGGAGGAATCAATTAATAACAAATTCACATGACTTTCAGTCAGTATGAAGGATACGACTTGTGGTAAAGAGCCCGGTTGTAGTTTGCAGAGCTCAATGAGTAACGCAGTGTACATGACATCAATGTGAGGAGGAGTAGGCAGCTGGAATAACTCGCCAAATATCACCTACAGAGAGATACAGATACAGCATTACACCAAAACAACAAATCCAAGACAAATATTTTGACACATTATCAAATAAAAATGATCAGCATCACATTGCTATTTACCTCCACAATATGGTAGTTAAGGGGTATCTTGTTTTTTCCAGGGTAGCTGAGCAATTGGGCAGCACTGTTAAAGGAAAAGAAAAAGAGAGAGAGAAAACAGTTAAAGGCCAAGTATGTAGACTATAGGGCTGGGTATCGATTCAGATGTTCAAATTCGATTCGATTTCGATTCACAAGCTCACAGTTCGATTCGATTTCGATTCTCGATTCGACTATAATGAATATAGATGTAATACAAATCTCAGTCTAAATATCAGTTATCATTTTTTAGACAATTTTCTATTACATTGATCTCACCTAAATGTTTGTTTTAACAATGGGGTAATTTTTTTGTTAAGAGTTTATGCAACACATGGAAGCTTGATTTCAATCTTTGAATTAAATTGAAAAAAGTAGCACAAATAAATACAATAGAATAGGCCTAAAGACACAAATAAAGAGACATAAAAAGAAAAGTTTTTGGGTAGGTCAGAAATACTACAGAAACTGAATAAAGTAATCCAATGTAAAATAACACTGGATAGTCTTTTAGTCCTGACTGAATTAAATACATAGGCTATTAATTCTGATTCCTTACAATTGATGCTATATTATGTTGTTTTGACAACAAAATTAATGACAGACACATAAGGCTGCGTTCACTTTAAGAACTAGTGCACGGATCCATTACCGTTTCATTATACTGTCTGTCACACGCGTTTTATGCTTATTTAAGACATAACCGACTGTCTTTACGAGGTTACTCACCAAGACCAGAGTTTTGACATCATTTTGCGTGTTTTTAACTGTTAAAGCGATATAATCCACGAAAAAGAACTTTTGTTACTGGCGAGCTGTTTGTGAGGCGGATTTAGGCTTTACTGTATGTGCCACAATGAAAAACATGCGCGAGTGCGCAAGCACAGGATAGTTTAAAATTGCTTGAATGTTTAAACTGATAAAAAATTTAAAAAGACGTGAAAATGATAAACGTTAGTTACGATGCAATGCTGGCCCGATTGTGCAAGTAAATCATGTCCCGACTCCTAAACACGAGTGTGTATATAAATAGTCTCTGGTGTGTATCGACGCCTGCAGCGCTTGACGCTTGCCTTGTGCAGAGTGAGAAGACGCAGCACAGCGAGCCCTGAATATGGAAAAAATCGATTCGTGGCCGTTGAGAATTGATTTTGAATCGACCACATTTTAAAAAACGATTAATCGAAAAATCTTTTTTTTTTTTGCCCAGCCCTAGTAGACTAGGTTTCAAAGAAACAATATCAGCCCAGTAGGCCTTTAAACTCTAATGCTATCAGCAAATGCAGATGACTGACCAGGTCTTCCTCTCCCTCCAGTGAGACTTGATGATGCAGTGCAGGTTCTCCTCAATCACAAAGCGCTCGACTGAATGACTTCCTGGCATCACTGGCCCCTGACAACAGATAGACAGACATTATAACACTTACACATACGACTAAAGACAACAGCATCAACAAGAACATGCATGAAGTATAAACTTAAAATAAATTTAAATAATAATAATAATATAACTGTTTATACATTACTGTTTAAAAAGTTTGGGGTAAGTAAGATTTATATTTGAAAGAAATTACTTTTATTCAGCAAGGACAATTAAATTGATCAGCAAAACAAAGGATTTCTATTTCAAATCAATGTTGTTCTAGTGAACTTCCGATTTATCAAAGAACTAAACAAAAAACAATGCATCATGGTTTTCACAAAAATAATAAGCAGCACAACTGTTTGTAACAAATGTTTCTTGTGCACCAAATCAGCATATTAGAATGATTTCTGAAAGATCATGTGACACTGACGAAAATTCTCTGTTGCCATTACATTTTAAAATATATTCCAATAGAAAAAAGGTTATTTAAAACATTAATATTTCAAATAAAATTAAATAAAAATATTACTTTTTTTTATCAAATAAATGCAGCCTTGGTGAGCATAATAGATTTCTTTCAAAAACGTTTTACATCTCAATTCCTAGAAACCTAAAATAATATTAACCAATAACATCATAGCCTAACAATCCCAGAAATTTCTCCTGAACTTTTGTTTCACTTGTTAATACATCATATTATGGAAGTTAATTGAGCAGTTTCGTGTTTTTAAGGTATAAGGCCCTTTTTCATTTGATGTTCCATTATAACTGAATGTAAAATCATTACTATACCTCTGGGGCATCAGTGTAGTCAAACATGCGGAAGACAACGTGAGG
This sequence comes from Rhinichthys klamathensis goyatoka, assembly GCF_029890125.1. NCBI lineage: Eukaryota > Metazoa > Chordata > Actinopteri > Cypriniformes > Leuciscidae > Rhinichthys > Rhinichthys klamathensis. The sequence continues at coordinate 400,100 of NW_026606977.1, read as the reverse complement.
CATGGGGTAGACAGCGTCGTCGGAGTGGGCTGGAGGTGTGAAAGGGGGCAGGTTGTGCTGCAGGGCTTCACACAGCACACTGTCAAATGCAATATAAGGCCGCAGGATGTGACGCTCCTGCCAGCGGTCCTTCTTCAGCTTCTGCACCTGGGCCCAGAGACAGTCCAAATACTACAGAGAAAGACGTAAAGGACATTCATTTAAGTAAAAAGATAGAGCATCGGTTCACAATTTGTGAGTTGCTGGTCTGTTCTGAAAGGTCCACTGACAAGAAGCTAAATAATTTCGCTTATTAACTGTTAAAGGGTGTTGATGAACTGAGAAATCAAATTTTCCTTGAGCTTTTGACATCTAAGAGGTCATCATATTATAAGAATATCCTGTAAGTTTCAGAACTGAAAACGTCCTTGTTAGTCCAATGAAAGCTTTTATTGACACCAGGCTCAGCAGAAGAAGATCAACGCCTACTTCAACACGGCCGGTTTAGCCCCGCCCACCGATTTGCGCATTACACGAAACTCGTAATAAGCAAAACTGTTATCCACTCACAGCAGTGGGCGTTTACTTCCAAGTCTTTAATGCGAGACGCCCATAAAAACTGAGCTAGGCTCAAAACTAGGGTAGAAAATAGCCTATTACTTATTCATTTTGATGTTTTTGAATGTAAAAACCAAGCGAACGTCATAAGTTGACCTCAGACAACAATATAACATTTTTTAAAAAGCCAGTTCATGACCCCTTTAAAAGGGAAGAGAAAGCGCTTTCAATATATTTTGTTTGTTGATGTCAAAGGTTTTTAATCAAGCTTTTTTGTCAAAGCTTTTAATCAAACTTTACGGTGCAAATTCATTTGTAGAATCTAGTCAAATTAGACAGAAGCCAACATGAACTGGTTGCAGGATGTCCCCATCCTCAAAATACATGAACAAAACAAAATACAACTCAGACTACATTAAATACAGGTTATTAGTTTCTATTGTGTTGTGTCGCCACTTTCTGTCCAATGTCCTAAAGTAAAACCAGTTAAGAACAACTGCGACTGGCATTTTGTTAGTGCTTATAGTTAAAGTGGGGGATGAAGCCAGTGGTCTGACTCTCACCTCTTCCTGTGGGTGGGGCTTTTCTGCAGTCCACACCTGCAGCATGGGAACATGAATCTTCTGACGCCGCCTGTAGCAAAACCCAGACCATGACATTTCACAGAAGACTCCTTTGTACTCCACCAGGATAACCACATTTTAGCTGTCAAACCTCATAATAATTGACAAAATTATTTAAAAGCTGCAGTCCGTAACTTTTGGCGTTTAACAGAACTGCATGAGTCTTGCGAAAGAACATTATACCCTGAGCTACTTCCCTCTGTTTATGTCTATGACGAGTCACGCAGGTACTGGGATACTCTGCAGCGGTACGACCCGAACCAGTCTAAAATAGTCTGAATGTAAACACTTATTATACACTTATTGTGTACCGTAGTGATTCAGCATAAGACAAAGACACGGTTTGGAAAAAAAGTTACGGACTGCAGCTTTAAGCTACCGAACAAGGGAGTTACCGATCAAAACTCCCACCTTTTCCATCAGTGCACATTACAAAGAGACAAAGAAACTTGCTTATGTTTTTAACCCTATAAAGCCTACTGTTTCATATTTGATAGGCACATTTCTAAGGCTTCTAAATTATCAACATGATCAAAACCTGCAATCTGATACATGACTTCGTTCGTCTGATTGATAGTTTACAGATGTTTTAGGAAGCAAAACATGTCTTTTTGTTAAGAAATCTTAAGAAAATGTTTATTTTTATAAAGAAAACATAAGAATAACTTATATTGTTATTAACATTTGAATACTTACTGGGCTAAAACAACTTAGGTTTGCTTGATTATCCATACATAATTATTATAAACATCATGTTAAAACATGGCTATCAAATATGATCCATCAGGCTGTTGAGGAACATTTCTTTGTAACAATCTCTCAATCATTATTACATTGCTTTGCATTATTGTTTGCCCCCACAATAAAACCTACAGAGCTTTGATCATAAAACTAAGCATTTAAATATCTTATTAATATGACACATTGTGACTACTGATATTTTATATGCTTTTTATGCAAATAGTCTGCTACACTGTTATGAAGATCCTATTGTTTTGCATTAAAAGCTAATCAGAAAAGTTTTTTCTTCCGACTATGAGCGACACATTCTTCTTATATATATATATATATTTTTTTTTTGTCTATAAAAAAAACTTCTATAAAAAAAAAAAAGTATTTCATATGTCAGGCTTTACAGGGTTGATATCATAGCCTAACATCAAATCCTGAAGTTCTACATTTTTTCTCCATGAATATTACATCCCATGCCAATGATGCCATCTTTTCATGCATTTCCGTATACCGTTAATACATGTCAAATGGGAGAAATGATACAGCTGAAAGAGGAACCTACTTTAAATATCCCTCGATTTGGTTAAACAAGCGATCCATTTCCACATCCTTCTTCTCGTACAGCTCCTTGCCAACCCAAGGCAGACTGGACAGCACTACGTACACATACCAGTCAGATCGCACCTGTAAGGACACATCTGTTAGCCTCATCTATGAACATGATCTGCAAGGCAGCTGGAGGTCACATTTACCTGTGGTATGTCTTCTTCCTGTGTGACACTGACAAAGTTCTCAAACATTGCAACCATGGAGGGAGCTGCAATGACGTGACAGTTCACCAGATCACTGAGAAAGCGCACCTGCAGAGCACATGGGAAATTAAACACCAACAAAAGCTATGATTTCTTATATATATATATATATATTTAAATGCTAAACACCTCATACCAAGTAAAGAGCCTCAGTGTAAAGGTTTGATTTTAGTGTCTCCTTGAGTTGTCGGATCATGGCCTCCACAAACTCTCCTCCGAAGTTGTAATTGCGAGCATTGAGAAGTCCAACCAGTGTCGTGTAAACCGTCAACTTCTCCGGCAAAAGCCTTGCACTACGCAAAACAAACAAATTGTGTTATACAACATCCACTGCATTGTGAGATTCACTTTTCAAGCAAAAGGGAACTAAACTGCATATTTAAAGAGTAAGTCGCTTACACAGCACATAGGATGCGCAGGATTTTGCTTTTATAATTAGGGAGATCCGCCTCCAAGACACCAGCAAGACCCTCCAAATTGCTTTCTAAGGAGGACGTACTCTGGAAACATACACAGAAAAAAATATATTAATCAGTTGTCTTTTGTAAATAGTAATTAATGTAATTTAAACAGCACTTCTGCATGTGAGTTGATACCTTCTCTCCCACACGACATATCAGTGACTCCAGGCGGTCTTCAATCTCAATGGGTTCAGACGTCCTCCTCCGTTTGTGAGGCTGGGCGCCGGCTGGAATGGAAACGTTAAGAACATGAACATATTTTAGGTATTTATTTATAAAAGTGACTTCTATCAAAAAAAATTATATTATCCTCCAACAAGGATTTAGATTATGTAATTAACTTAGAACTATCATTTATTTTCATTCAACAAAGCGAACACTGTTAACAGCCAATGTAGATATCTAAAAAGAGCCACCTATTGTGCGATTGATTATTATTGGTTGGTTGATATTTCGGTCAATAAATGACTGGAAAAGTTGTGATAGTTTTTTCTTCCCTATTGTGACGTATATGCTAGTTAAACGGCTTCTCAAACCAGAAAATTGTCATCCATGGGGAATTGATTGAATGTTTGTGATTTACTATTGCTGTGATGTCATGTGAGTGACAGGTTGCCCCGCCCTCACGCGTCATCAGAGAAGAGAAGTTATTTTGATTAAAGATTATGAGGCCACATGAATTAAAAAATAATAATAATAATAATGACATGCATGGATAAATTATATTTATAAATGATATTGTAATATTAAAAAACTAGAATAATCAATTAATTATTTTCTGTCATTACTGGATTTTATAGTAAAGGTTTAGGGATGCCATATTGCAATGAGGCTGTAGGGTAAAATATAAACATTTAATGCTAAATAAAAGTAATATAAAGTGCAATGACATGGTATTGAAAAGCACAAAGTATAAGGAGCAAAAAAAGTACTGGATGGATGTGCTGGAATAACGGAATACAGAACCAATCCTAATAGATCCAATACTAGTAGTCATTATGTTTTAAAGGAGATTTGCGTATTATTATAAACAAGTTCAAAGAGCAGGTTTGTTTATCTGAAAGCTTCCTATCTGCTTAAAAAGTAACATTTAATTGGTTACTTTTGGCTTTTTCAAAATGCAAATGTACTTAATGCAAATAAACAGACTACAGACGCCAAACACTACATCCTTCGGCTGCCATATTATAGTGAGCAAGTATTGTATTCGGATTCATAACAGTAAACAAAAAAACACAATATGAAATTTGCATAAACACACACATCTCTGTCAACGTGCATGCTAACACGCTAACCACTCACCATCACCCTCATCGCTGTGCCTTCGCCTGGACATTTCTCAAGTTTAATATTAAGACTGTTGAAAGAGTATGAAAGAAACACAAAGAATACACTTTTTTCAAAATGTTCTATATCCACTGATTTACGTTTAGTACAGCCTGTAGCTTTGAATGATATCAGCCGTTAGCCACACTAGGAAAATAAAAGCGGTTTGATTTAAGGAAAACACATCCGGCATAGCAGCTGCGTCACCGGAAACACATGTATTGTTGCGACTCGTGATAAGAAGTCCGATTCATTTTCTCAAGTCGGTTCCTTCGAGCAGTTCGTTTCCATACACTAAAAAAAAGTTTATAACGTTACTTGTTATTGAAGAGTAAAAAAACATGCTTTAAATTTGTTTTTAATAAGAGATATTAAATGGAGTCATTTCATGATTCCCAATTCAGTTGGTTGTAGCTATATTTATCTGATAAAGACTAATTTAGAACCTAAATAGATCATTTGCATTCACAATAAAAAATATTATTATTATTTGATGTATTTCTTTTTAAAATAAATGCGAAATCAATTAGAATGTGGGGGTTGATCAAGCTGGCATATAATCAAGAGATAAACATGAACAAATGAACAAAATAAATGATTCCATTAAAAGATCCGACTCAAAAGAACGATTCGTTCAAGAATCGGAAACCGGCTGTTGCGACTCATCTTCTCCTCACAGACATGAATGCACGTTTAGTTTTCTTGTGTGTTCAGTTTTATTAACCTGTCAGTAGTATTTACAATCGGTCAAGGGCTAACGACATAAATAGCACGAAAAGAGGTTGAAAATGCGTTATATGAGACATTTTAGCATGACGTTATGTTTTTAAAAATAACAGGACAGTAAATGTTAATGGGTGATTTTTTCATATAAACAATCATTGGACGACAAATTAATATCACAATTATAATGGCAAATGTGCTTGTTGATTTGGATGTTGAGAGTTTTGCTCCAGAAGTCCATAAAGAAGACAAACCTGACTTTTCATCAACAAGGAAACTGTACTCTTATGTCAAGAAAAGGGTGAGTGTAGTGATCATTTAAAGTTATACTTTTATAACTGATATTATGACGATTGCTGTGTTTAAAGGGATAGTTCACCCAAAAATTCAAATTCTGTCATCATTTACTCACCCTCAAGTTGTTCCAAACAAAGATTTATTTCTTCTTCTGAACACAAAAGAAGATATTTTGAAACATGTCGGTAACCAAAAAGTTGATGGACCCCGTCGATTTCCATAGTTTTTTTTTTCATACTATGAAAGTCACTTGGGCCCATCAACTGTTTAATTTTCCATGTTCTTCAAAATGTCTTCATTTGTGTTCAGAAGAATAAAGAAATTCATACAGGTTTGAAACAACTTGAGGGTGAGTAAATGATGACAGAATTTTCATTTTTGGGTGAACTATCCCTTTATTATCGGTGCTTTTTTCCTCCATTGTGTTTAGACGTTTGCAGCATTTGTGGCTTCCAAGAAATTTCCTCCAACCTGCGAAAACACCTCACCAGCTCTTTGGCTCTGTTGTGGACAGTCATTCAAAGAGCCAACATCAATCCACAAACATGTTTCCAACAGCCATGCCAGAGAGATTCACCAGCAGACCACTGAGACGCTGGACGTGATGCTTCGGCAGGCTCACAGCGAGGACTCGATGGAAGAGTCCATTAATGACGAATCAACAGATGTCTCATCCTGGATCCCTGATACAAGCCATGTTCAAGAGGATGACCTTATCAAGTAGGTGCATTGCATAATCCTGATATATTCTGCTCTGCTTATGTGAAGATTGATGGTTTTAATGGAGTTCATCTGTTCTATAGGGGTCCAGGTGAAGTTCTGCTGTATTACTGCTACTGCCGTTTAAATGATCCTCAGATGATTTGTCAGTGGCAGAAAGAGCTTTGTTCAAAATTTCACATGACAGGCAAGGTAAATAACCACGAGTCACTTATAAAATCCATACAATAGCTTTATTGCAACATGTGTGTCTCATTTAAGTGATTGAGATTGTTCTTCCACAGGTACGAGTAGCTACAGAGGGTATCAATGGTACAGTTGGTGGAACCAAAACCGCCACTAATCTTTACGTCAAGGCAATGCTGTCACATCCATCTTTCAAAATAATGCAAGTACAGGATTTCAAGGTAAAGCAATTGCCACTGTCCAGAATAACAGTGATAAGGTGCACAAAAGAGACAAACTGAATCTAAACAATGCTCATAATCTGAGATTGTGGGGTTTCCATTATAAGATAATGTGGTTTAGAATAATGTCTTGCTCAAGAGGTTCAAACCAGCTTAACTTTTAAAACTCCTTTTAAAGTTGTATCTGTTTTTCACTAGATATATAATGGTGACATATTTGTTTGCTCTTTATTTCATTCAATAGAGGATATAGAGCATGATATACTTAGTTGAACAAACTTTAAATTTTATTAGGACCTCTAGTAAAGGGAACTGTTAATTATTTTCGATTTTAAGTGGGCTGGGATGAGATCTGAAGTGTCTAAAAAGCATCTAAAATCACCTATGCACATCATTGACTTTTCCGGCAGAAAAGTGTAGGAGGTGCAGAGTGTTTTTCTGATCTGAAGGTTGGTGTTTACAAAGAAATTGTCCCTATGGGTGTAGATCCCGATATCATCTCCTACAGATTGGCTGGTAAGACTTACAACTGGCTTGATACATAGAACAGTTGTGTATTCAATGTGTCTTTCTTAAAAATATGCATAAATCTGTAATTCTGTTGTATTTATTCTGCCATTCATAAGTTTGGAGTCAGTAAGATTTTTTTTTTAAAGAAATTAATTAATACTTTTATTCAGCAAGAATGCATGAAATTGATCAAAAGTGACAGTTGAGACATTTATAATGTTACAAAAGATTTCTATTTTAAGGAAATGCTGTTTTGAACTCTGTCTATTCATCAAAAAATCGTGAAACAATTATCAAGGTTTCTACAAAAATATTAAAAAGCACTGCTGTTTTTAATATTGATGATAACAAGAAATGTTTCTTGAGAATCAAATCAGCATATTATAATGATTTCTGAAAGATCATGTGACACTAAGTAATGAGTAATGATGCTGAAAATTCAGCTTTGCATCACAGGAATAAATTACATTTTAACAATATTACCGTTTACTGTATTTCTAATCAAATAAATGCAGCCTTGCTGAGCAAAAAATACTACTTTCAAAAATATGAAAAAATCGTGCTGACTTTTGAACGGTAGCGTGTACTCCTCTCTTGTATTTATGCAAATGTTGTACTTCACAAAGGAATACACTTGGAACCAGAGGAATTTCACAAAGAAGTGAAGGCGTTTGTGGAGAATCAGTCCTCCATTAGTGATACGATCCTGCTGGACTGCAGAAACTTCTATGAGAGCAAAATTGTAAGTAGTTTAAAAGTCAATAATATCAGAACTTTGTCCACGTTACATTTAACAGTTCAGTCTGTTCTCAGGGTCAGTTCGATCAGTGTTTGGCCCCCGACATCCGGAAATTCAGCTACTTCCCAGACTACGTGGAAAAGAATTTGGATCTCTTTCGGGACAAAAAGGTTCTGATGTACTGTACAGGGGGCATCCGCTGTGAACGGGGCTCGGCCTATCTCAGATCAAAAGTGAGTCTGAATGCGGGGGGAAAAAAGACTAAACATGCACATCCCTGTAATGGCATCCTCAATCATGAATGTTATTTCTTTAGAACATATGCAAGGAGGTTTACCAGCTGAAGGGAGGCATTCACAAATACCTTGAGCAGTTCCCCGACGGCTTCTACCGCGGTAAACTCTTTGTGTTTGATGAACGTTATGCCATCGCATTCAATGAGGACATCATCTCAGGTGTGTACTTTAAAAAAAAAACGTTATATATCTAGTGACAAACTTAACGTTTACTTCTCCTTTCCCCAGAGTGCAGATATTGCAGTTGCCCGTGGGATCGATATCAGCTTTGCTCCACAGACTTCTGCTGTCAGCTGGTGCTGTCGTGTGCCACCTGTAGAGAGAGAGGGCTGACGGCCTGCTGTCCTGTATGCCAAGCCAAAGAGCAAAACCACAGTGACGTCTCCTCTGATGGGCTTCCTCGTCGAGAGGAGTGCGAATGCACAATGTCACGACCCAGAATCCCCAAAGATACACTATGACAAACTCGATGAGTTGAAAATCATCTCAGATGGCCTTTAACTGTGTGATTTTTAAGAAATCTAATCATGCTTTTTTAATAACTTGAAACTGTTGTACCAATTCAGTATTGCTTTTAAAACTGGACGCAATGCAAATCTTCAATTTTTCTGCATTCTTAATTTTATTTGACATTCAAAAATCATACATATATAAATGGGACGGGTTAATTTGTCCAACAGTAATCGGGTCATTCAACTCAAACTATACACAGACAGTCGATGTATATGTACACAGAGACAAAAAAAACAAACATAAGATTTAATTGCATATTATTTCCTTGAACATTAGATCAAATAAATAAAAAAGAAACACCACAAACAGTCATATGGTAGTCATTCTTTGAGTAAGAGAACAGCATGTAAAGCTTCAAATCACAAGGAGTTTTCCTGATGGTGAGATGTCTCCGTTTTGGCAATGTACAAGCTTCCGACATCTGCAAATGGTTAAACGGCAAACTATTTAACCTGTCCTAACTGAAAGAAAACAAGTTGATTAAAAGATTGAATTCCACATCTGGCAATAAAAGCATAATGAGAGATTTATAAGCAGTAGGCCGGTCATTTTTGAGTATAACAAGGGGGTTTACAGAAATTACCACACACAAAAATAAAAATAGGAACTTTTTATACCCCGTGTGAACAAAGTCAGTAAGTTTTAGTCTAGCATTTTAGGTGAAAAAGAAAAACCTCTCTGGGCCAAAATGACTGGAACTGAGGGTTTATTGATTTACAAAATAAAAGATGTAAGTGCATTTTCAGGATGATTGCTAACCTGCTTTGTAAAAGAACCATTGGACCCTACCCCCAGTGGTAGTAGAGGTACCAGATGGTATCGTTGCTCAGTACTGGTCCAAACAACGGATTCAGCTGTGATAGAATAGCAATCAGCCAGCTGAAATTAAACCAAAAGTACAAAGTGAACAATATGGCAGTCATATGAAAATACTGCCAAGAGAGACTGGATTTAGGAACAAATGTGTGGCAGCAAAAAAGTAGTATGCACTGCCCCCTAGTGGCTGTTAGATAACAAACACTATCATATTTCTTCAAAATAATAAATAATTCACATTAAACATGCACAGTGCCGAGTGTATAAGCTTATTTAATACATCATACATTTGTAAAATACTATTTACACTTATTTGTAAGTTTATTATATTAAACTGGAGGAAACTGCACATTGGCCTGGATGTGTTGTAGTTCTTTTCTAATCAATACTGGCGTTGCCCGAAGGCTGTAATTGACTTTCAACTGAAACGGAACAGAACAATCTTTATTTTATTACATTAAACAGCAGCTATTCTCAAGTCTCTCTAGACATGTAAGTTATAACAAAGACAATTTGAAGGCAATGTACTTACAAAAGGTAGCAACAGACTGCAGTTAGTACCAGCATCGTCACAATGACTCTAAAGAGCAAAATACAGATATTAAACACTTATTAAAAATACTGTGAATAAACTTAAATGTGTAAAATAGTTTTTTTTTCTTTATATCAGCCTCGTCACTTGGCACGGTCACATGATCCAGTCATACATATCTTCACGTTAAAAAACTAAAATATTTCTCAACATATTGAATGTTCATATGTACTAAATACATTATTTGAATTGAATGTATTTCCTACAGCCATGCAAGTCAAATCACAAACTTTATTTTATTCTGACGCTCACTTGGGTTTCGTAAAGTAAAAACGAATAATGATCAACTGTATTGTTTACGAAAATTTTTTTTAGTTTGCCAGGTTTTTAACATTTCAAATATATCGCTAAATAGATAGAGGTTAATACAGATGATGTAGTACAGAAAACTTTCGGTTTAGGTAACGTTAATGCTAATGTTGCTCACCCTCGATTCGGTCCTTTAGGAATAAACCAGGGAATAACTCCACCAATAAGACCCCAAAACACGGTCATAACTGACACTGCTATCGCAAACGATGTAGCCGCCATTATATTTCTTTTTAGGTCGAGTTTATTGACTTATTTTCTATAAAATAAACTTCGTAGACTCCACAGCGCTCGCGCACTCCACTGCTGTGTGGACGTCGATGGTCATGTGACTCGTCGGGCCCTGAAGGGAACAGACATATGACTGATGTCTCACCTCTTCCTCTGCACTCGGATCACACTAAATATATACATCCTTCTTTTGATACTATCATACTACAGATGTTTTGGTGATACACAATGTGCATTTTGTAGGGTATGTGCCGTGCATATGTTTAATTAACTCGTCACACTACACTCAACCTTTAACCGGTATGAATTATTTAAAATGTCATCCGCTGACTTCTTGCATTGTTAAAACAAATTAGTGCAGCTCTGTGAAACAGGCTTATTATACTTAACTAAAACTTTAAAAACATTTCGTTACTTGAAATAAATTAACGTTAACTGAAGTAAAATATATAACTTTCAGCTAGTTGCCAATGCAACAATACTCAATTTCATATAGTTTTACTTGCACTAAAATAATTAAAACTGAACTTAATAAAAACAACAAAATAGTTCAAACATTTTAGTGGAAAAATTAAAACAAAATTGATTCTACCCAAATAGTTACTATAAAGACTTCCAAGACAATTTAATGCCTGGAAATTAACATTTTAAAATTCCCATATATTTCCATATAAACAGCAATGGGAACCCATTTACTATATATTATACAGCTTCTGCTCGCCATGACAAAAAGACAGTGACCAAACCCATCAGTTAAACAAGTGGTCAAACAGGAAGTATAAGTAGTTCCCTGTGTCTTGCCTATCTGTGAAGCAGTTTAAAAGTTTCCCTACTTTCGTCTCATTTTTGTTAAGAAACCAGCTATTGCTCAAACTGTGATTTTCTGTTGTTATTTTTAAATGAAAACACTAGGTTGAGCTTAAATCCAAATTCTTTCACTTCAAGTTCAATTTATACCGAACCCAACACTTTTATATAAAAGAAAAGCACAGAATGTCAGGTTTTACAGTCTTTTATTGTTAGCAAAAAAATCATTTCACTCCTGCATTTTCTCGATGGTTTCCTCCTTGTATTTGCCCTTCTCCTTATTGTCCTGTCGGGACTTGGCCTTGCGCTCAAGAATCTTCTTGCGATCCTTGTCAAGCTTTAGCCTGGTGATCACCACCTGAAGAACAAAAAGATTGATTCATTTTGTGAACATTTCCATCAACATAAAACAGCACGAAATATCCAAAATTTAACCAATTGATCATAAATTAATGCATATGTCAGTTTTGACACACAAAAAAAACAGCATTTAATTGTTGTCCTCAAGGTGGGCTTTTATTAAAACTTGACTGTCTATGCTGTAGAATAGCTTTTTTTCCTTCCCCAAATGCAGTGCTACTTGACTATCAGAAAAAGTGACGTGGCATATTTTTCCAAAAAGGTAGGAAAAATGCAACAACCATAATGCACTGGACATGATACGACTATCTATGAGTGAGCGGGGATACAAAAATGCAAAAGTATGATCTGTAGTTTTTACAAAAGCCCTAGAGCAGTCAAAAGAACTTTTGATAAGAATCAAATGTGGAATTAAACAGGAAGAGTACACAATGTTTATTAGATACATTACTTGCATTGTAACAATACAAAGCTAGTTGAAAATCAGCAGTTACCCTTTAAGTAACTAATTCTACTACAAGTAAATGAAATGCGATTCTGTAAGCTTATGCATTGGCAGATTGGTGACAACTCAAGCGGAACGATCAGATGCTTCATTTCTCATAAACGAGTAACCCCTGATGAGATGCATAATTTGGACATTGAAATGTCTAACAGAGCACTTGTTAAAACATCAGACAGTAGCTCTAGGAAATGAAGTAATATTCAAGTCAGTGTCTGTTCATTAATACTGGACAAATGTCAGAAATGTGTAGTCAATTTATGAGTGACAATTGTTACTCAAATTCACCAGAACACAGCTTGTTTTGATGCAATAAAACTAGTTCCACACCTCATCTGTGATTGTTAAATGGCTGAACACATTTTTGCATGCTGTTTATATAATGCAGATTAGTAATGGGGTATGTGTACTGCAAATTTTTGCCAAGTATTTATTTGTTTTATCACTAACGACATGTATCAAATGCACAGTTATAATTGATGATATAAATATATCTTAGATTCAATATTTTTATAGATTTGTGGCATTGGCTGATAACCAGATTGCCCAATTGCATAAATGTGGTCAAATTTACATTTGCTTGATGAAATTCAGTCATTTCAATTGAAATAAAAAAAAAAAAAAAAAAAAAGCCCACAGATTGCTCATTTTCAAGTTGGTCATGTCAAATCGCCACGTTGTCCGATAGAAAGCTGTTTGGCTTGAAAGTGACTTTTGTATGAGCAGCGGTTCAGGCATCCCAACACTGACAATGGACCATTTTGGCAAATTTTTGCCAGACTATTGTATGACACTCGCTTGCCTAATGCCTGCTACAATCCTATTAGATCATTACACTGTACGGCATGAATAAATTCGGGCAATAAATAAACTTGAGCACGACATGCATGTAGACTGTACGAATATGAAACCCTTTGAATCCTAGGCTACGACCTAAGTTAGTATAGAAGAATAAAATGTCACCGGCATGTGCTAGTGGTAAACAAATAGAGCAAGATGAATCGCACTTCAGCAATTGTAGTTTAAGTGTGCTGAAAAAACAGGTGAATATGGACACGGTCGTGGCTATGGAAAAGAGGCAAACTTGGCATGCCAGTTTTGGAACTTGAGGCGAGTAAAGTTTTAGCGTCATGTCGCACTGATCAATACGACATTTTGTGTTGTATTTTTATTGGCTAGTCAGTAGATGTAGGTCGTAGCAGCAAACACTAATTTAGAATATATCTGCCATCCTGCCCTTTGGATGTTCTACCACTAGTTCTTTTTTCCAATGACACTCTTGTCTTGCATGTAAACAATTATCTGGATATAATACACACCTTGCTGGGGTGGATGCCAACATGGACTGTGGTGCCGTTGGCCTTCTCACGCTGCACACGCTCGATGTAAATGACGTACTTCTTTCTGTAAACCTGGACAACTTTGCCAATCTGCTGGCCTTTGTAGTGTCCCCGGACAACCTGGTGATGAGGGGAAAGAAAGCAAGGAACGTTACAGTAACATACTTAGAAACTAAATGACATTCCAATACATGAGACTGCATTTATATATCAGGCAGAAAAAACGAACGACGTCCTCACCTGGACCTCATCGTCCTTGCGGATGGGCATGGATCTTACGTTGTACTTCTGGCGAAGCTCTTTGGACAGAGGGGAGGACATGATCTTCCTGCGGATGTGTGAAGGGGCATTGAAGTGCCTCTTGCGGTTCTTGCGCCGGGAGGATGTCACAAATTTATTGAGCTTCATGATGGCTGGAAATGGAAGAGGACAATTCAAATTCAACTTCAATTATAAATGGCGTCTACTAAATGAATAAATGTAAACTTATACAATTTATGTGACAAATAAGCCACATTCAAGACAGATATTAAGATAAACAGCATTTGTTTAAGAATTAAACTGACTGTCAAGCATGTCTGTCACTAATTTGGGTTTGTTCAATTCAGTTCAACTCTCTGAACAAATCAGAAATTCTAACACAAAACAATGCACTCGAAGCTTGCGAATTCATGTCTTGATAACACACGGTGTATTTCAACAGCTCATGCTATTGCTATACTGTTATTTCAGCTTGACATGACGCTAAGCATACACGCACAAATCCCTAAATTTCATATTTGTATTGTGCTTCGAGTATTTAAACGCGACACGATTAAAACAGCCTATAACACGCATAAACAGAGAGCATAGCCATGTGTTTTGGGTAAAGTTAAGGTAACGTTATTCACACGGGAGTACAGTGCTCCTATAGTAGCAACTGGCTGAACTTTAGAGGCTAAATCATCTATAATGTTGCACTGCGAGTGTAAAATATCACGGATAAATTGAAAATACTGATATTGTGTAGCGATAATGTGTGTTTTAAACTTTGAGGACATAAAATCCACGAGGATGGCAAAGGATGTTTGAGAAATGCTTTAGCAATCTTGGCTTACCCTGCCGACTTGTCTCTATGGCCGCCGGAAAAGAGACTCTAGAACTACTTCCGTCAGAATTAGTTGTAGCGCAAACCTCGCGAGATCATCATGGACAGAATGGGATTTCAAAGTAGCTACCTGTTTTTTTTTTATGGCAGGGTCACAAACAATACAGACAAATGAATAGCAAAAAACTAGGCTACATTAGAAAGAAAAAAACACCAGATATAAAAGTAGCCTATAAAATATGATGACAGCGCTTTACAGATAAAAGTGGACGTGTTCGCGTTTATCTCTTAGGTGTTGACTCGATTTTTACTGAATAAATCTGATTTACAAAATTAATAAAATAAAATAAAATATATATATATATAAAATAAAAACTCTTAAAATGGATAGGCTATAGTTTAAATTAACAGTCAGTTACTAGTCCTTTTACTTAAATATTTTCGAAGATAATTTGCTAAATAAAAGTGCAAATTCTCAGAGCTCAGCTCATCATGTCCATATAAAAGTATAATTGCCCTCCAGTTTAAGCTGGAATATGGTAGCTGGTTTATTTGGTTCAAGCTGGATATTAGCTGGTCCAAGGTTGTCGTTAGCTGGTGGACCAGCAGTGTCCCAAAAAAAAACAGCTTGGTTACATGTTGCTGATTCAAGATGCTCTACCAGCTAAACCAGCTAATACCATATTCCACAAACACAACTTAAACTGGACTTTCCAGCAGTTAATTGCCAGATAATCTTATCAGATGCAATGAACTGCCAGGCACCAAGGCACTTACACATAAACATTTGCCCCTTGTCATTTTTATTAGTTTTTTAACTTGTCATTTTTATTAGTCATAAAATATTAGTCATATTTTCTTAGCAAAGTAACACATTTTTACAGACTCGTTCAAAATCCGTTCTGATATTTTAAATTTTTTGAATTCCCTCACAGAACCAAGTCAAGATAAAAATCTGCAAACAGCAGAAATATCAATATTTGTATGTTATATCATAGTATTTATTATAGATAAACAGCCATAGTCCAAATGTAAAACATCATAATTTCTTGTAAAGTGTCACAGGTGCTTTAACTTAAACAAAAAATCTATCCCAGGGACTTCTTTTGTCAAAAGGTTATACAGAAGAAGAAAAGAAGGCAAATCTGAGTCACTTCATTTCATTAGAATGATATAATCGTCAGTGAATTTGAAAACAGTTTTTATTCAACACAATATTAAGCACTTGTTTTGGCTTTTATCCAACAAGCCCTTAAAAATAGCAAAACATAGTTTGCCACAAGTGTTCCCTTTGAAACTCCAGGTTTCACTGCCCTGACATGTCACAAGAGCAGGTGTTCTTTTACGCCACTCAATAGAACCCATTGTGAAAATCAATATAGCATTGAATGAGCCAGATCAGGGGAAAACATGGATTGACCAAATCTGTGTCTGCAGACAGTTTCTTTAGGCAGTAGTTTGGTTCCCAGAATGAGTCTAAGGCTCATAAAGCTCTGTCTGGTCGTTTGTTCACTCTGGGACTTAAGAATAAAAAGGGTCTTTTGAGTGCACACGGTTGAATAGACACACGTGAAAACAACAAAGGTACAAAGGTTACAGTGTTCTGTGAAATTGACCAAAATTCTATTGAAAACTCATGCACCTGTAAATTTGTAATCATACACTCTTTTAATTGATTATCTAATGATAGGATCTATCTATCTATCTATCTATCTATCTATCTATCTATCTATCTATCTATCTATCTGTCTATCTGTCTATCTATCTATCTATCTATCTATCTATCTATCTATCTATCTATCTATCTATCTATCTATCTGTCTATCTATCTATCTATCTATCTATCTGTCTATCTATCTATCTATCTATCTATCTATCTATCTATCTGTCTATCTATCTATCTATCTATCTATCTATCTATCTATCTATCTATCTGTCTATCTATCTATCTATCTATCTGATGTTTTGGAGAGGGTAGCATAGTATCTATCTATCTATCTATCTATCTATCTATCTATCTATCTATCTGTCTATCTATCTATCTATCTATCTATCTATCTATCTGTCTATCTATCTATCTATCTATCTATCTATCTATCTATCTATCTATCTGTCTATCTATCTATCTATCTATCTATCTGTCTATCTATCTATCTATCTATCTATCTATCTATCTATCTATCTGTCTATCTATCTATCTATCTATCTATCTATCTATCTATCTATCTATCTATCTATCTGTCTATCTATCTATCTATCTATCTGATGTTTTGGAGAGGGTAGCATAGTATCTATCTATCTATCTATCTATCTATCTATCTATCTGTCTGTCTGTCTGTCTGTCTGTCTGTCTGTCTATCCATCCATCTATCTATCTATCTATCTATCTATCTATCTATCTATCTATCTATCTATCTATCTATCTGTCTATCTATCTATCTATCTATCTATCTATCTGATGTTTTGGAGAGGGTAGCTAGTATCTATCTATCTATCTTTCTATCTATCTATCTATCTATCTGATGTTTTGGAGAGGGTAGCATAGTATCTATCTATCTATCTATCTATCTATCTATCTATCTATCTATCTATCTATCTATCTATCTATCTATCTGATGTTTTGGAGAGGGTAGCATAGTATCTATCTATCTATCTATCTATCTATCTATCTATCTATCTATCTGTCTGTCTGTCTGTCTGTCTGTCTGTCTGTCTGTCTGTCTATCTATCCATATATCTATCTATCTATCTATCTATCTATCTATCTATCTATCTATCTATCTATCTATCTATCTATCTATCTATCTATCTATCTGTCTGTCTGTCTGTCTGTCTGTCTATCTATCCATCTATCTATCTATCTATCTATCTATCTATCTATCTATCTATCTATCTATCTATCTATCTATCTGATGTTTTGGAGAGGGTAGCATAGTATCTTTTCTATCTATTTATCTATCTATCTATCTATCTATCTATCTATCTATCTATCTATCTATCTGATGTTTTGGAGAGGGTAGCATAGTATCTTTTCTATCTATCTATTTATCTATCTATCTATCTATCTATCTATCTATCTATCTATCTATCTATCTATCTATCTATCTATCTATCTATCTATCTATATATATATATCGGATGTTTTGGAGAGGGTGGCATAGAATAGTATTTTTGCGTGGCCCCACCTTGAACTGTTGGCTTCAGGTGTGTCCCTGTAGGCTACTGTGTCAGTGTGTGAGGCGTGACACTTCAGTATGAGTAATCCCTTGCTCATTTCATTCAATACTTGCTCACAGCAAGGACACAAATGTGACAACTTATTGCGCTCTTTAAGAAAACAATGTGGAAAAACATATGGAATAAGGTGAGTCTCAAAAAATTAATTTCTTTACTTAAAAATATTTCTTTACTTAATAAATCTTAATACTTAAAAAACTATGATAATTAAATGAAACCCTCAGCACTCCATATTGCAGGTGTTCGTGGTCCTGATGGTGTGGAATCTGTTTGTGCCCATTGACACAAAGCACACCAGTAAAGAAGGAAAGTCTCGGAGACGAAAACTGGAATCACATCCTCGCCGGAAAGGGTCATCTGTCAAAATTTCCCCAGATCCAATGATGACAGGTCCAGAATCAGGAGTGATGCCTGGTGCTGTTGAAACGGACTTTGATAAGAGTATCGAGGATATGGTGTCCCAGGTCAGAAACAATCCCAACTTAACCATAAGCAAATGTGTGGTGGATCGCAAACTGTGGATGTCCAATAGTCGCAGCCTCTCTCCCTGGTCCTACAGGTAGGTGACGTGGAGGTCATTGTTATTATAATTATTATTTATCATTATTATTTAACTCTTATGTTCTGGTTGAAGATTGAGAGACCTCAAAGCCCTGTTTAATAAAAAAACAAACACTTGTAACATTAAAGTATCATGTTAATATGTTTTTGTAAACTGCAATTCATGCAGAATATCCAGAAAGCCTTTTCATGTGACATGAAAACGACCCATTTAGCTGAATTATTAGCAGTCATTACAGTCTTCGGTGTTTCAGGACTCATTGATGAATAGAAAGCTCAAAAGAACAGCATTTATTTGAAATCTAATTATTTTGTAACATTATAAACGCCTTAAATGTCAGTTTCAATCAATTTTATTTTATTTTCTTTCAAATGTTGACCGCAGCTTTTGCCATCATAAATTTTTTTTTTTTAAATATATTAATATAGAAAACAGTCATTTTAAATTGTAATAATATTTCTCAATATTAGCAAACTGTTTTTACTGTATTTTTGATCAAATGAATGCAGCCTTTGGTGGGCATAAGAAACTTCTATCAAAAACATTTCATTCGTCCTCTCCTCGCATCCTGCATGTTATAAATCCTTCCCCCCAGGTCAAAATGACCTGAAGCCCTTGAATTATACTTTTTGTTTGTCCAGAAAGCTTGTATCATTTCATTTTTATATTTTATTTTTATATTCTTAATGCATTTTTTAAAGATATTATTTTTTATTTTATGTACATTTAAATTGATAGATTTTTATCAATAAATACATAATTGAAGCAGATTCTTCAAATTCTTTCAAATTAAATTCAAAATAACTCTCCAATACATGCAACAACCAGTTCAAATCAGCTCAAAATATCTCAATATTGGGTAAATTCGGGTGTCTCTGCCGACTTTTGGGGAGAAAATAATTTAACATAGTTTATAACTCTAGCCACTAGATGGCCTTATAGCTCTAGTCTAGTCTATATGGAGCAAATGAGCTGTTCCACTGAATCCTAAAGTCAATCGAGTTTATCTCTTCAATATGCATTCATACACACATGTAGATATTACAAAATCATTTTTGGTAAAGTTTTAGCCTTTTTAGGTTTAATTTTGAGCATTGTTTAGGTTTTTCTCTATGGTTTTTCTATGTAGCCTATACTGAAGCATTCCTCGCACTCTTAAGGGGGGCAAATTGACCCGCGAGGGAAGCTTTTGATACTGTTTTTATTACAACCTTTTATTACAACCACTGTCACATAACCTTTTGTGTGTGTGTGTGTGTGTGTGTGTGTGAGAGAGAGAGAGAGAGAGAGAGAGAGAGAGAGAGAGAGAGAGAGAGAGAGAGAGAGAGAGAGAGAGAGATTCCTAAAGGTGAACCACTCCGATGCACACTCAATTCAAATCGGGTCAAAATGACCCCATACTTTGAAGAGTAGCCTAGCATAGGCTAAGTATAACTTTTAGGCCTACATTAAAAATATTTTAGAAAACTTTTTACAGAAAATATTGACCAGAAGTACTTTAATGTCTTTGGCTAGAATCAACCACGATGAGAATCGTAAGCCCGTGGATATCCCAGAGGCCGTGTGTTCGTGTGTGGGATGCATCAATCCTTTCACCATGCAGGAGGATCGCACCATGACCAGCGCTCTCATCTACACCAAGATCCCCGTGCGCAGACTCCTCTGCCACCGGCCAACGAAGAAGCCGACGAAGAAGAAGACATGCGTTCCCCGTTACAGAACGGTGGTGGAGAGCATCGCCGTGGGGTGCACGTGCATCGTGGGCTAGCTGAGTGCATGGGATTGACCGTCACATTTCAACCTGTTTTATAGCCTACTTCAAATGAATCCGGATCCAATTGTGCATATATGATGTAACAAATAGTGAAGAATACATTTAGTGAGCTCAATAAAACGCAAGGCTAGCTGTGCATGCGAGTGCACATTTTTATTTAAGATTTTGAACATTTAATGTCATTACTTGCATTGTGACATCTCAAGCTAAGTTAAAAATTACAATTGTATAGCTATTTGGGCATAAAGATATGTTTTTCTCAGTCGCTTTGGTACATTTCTCAGATCAGAATTGAAATTCTCAAAACATACCTGTTCGATCTTCACATCATTGTGTCACTTGTGCACATCAAAAAAGCAGTTTCTCATTTCTTTGAACAAGTTGCAAATGCTTTGGTACATCCATGCAAATGATTACGAACAATTCTCTGCTGTTCCTTACATTATCAATTGCTTATGTCATGTTGATCAAAATCTATTATAATGGGTCTCTGTTGAATAGTCTCACTCCCCACAACATTTAGGCATTAGTTCATAGCATAAGTCTTTACATGGAAAATGGCTGAACAAGTTGTCATAATATGCATGTTACAGGTTTCCCTTTAAGGAGATTGTCCTATTCAGATTTCTACTTTTTTTTGTGTGTGCTATGCAGTGCTTTCTTTCCTTTCTGTATTGCAATGACATGGTCTGTCAACAAATTACAGTAAAACAGTAAAAGCGTGAATCTTGTCCAGTCTCTTGCAATCAAACTCCCACATATACTAGGTGTAACCTACAATTTACAATATATTGTCATCAAAATATCCATATTTTACATTAGAACATCCCTCCAGAGTACACTGTTATTGACAACATGACTAAGCAATTTGACTGCCTTATCCGTACACAACGACACAAGGACTTGTCATTCTGATGGCACTGACATGTTCATTGACACAGATATTTACTTTTGAGAGATGAACTAAGGATTTTGAGCAAGAGATGGCTTTTGCAGGTAATCCATGGTGTTTTGCTATGAATTGTTTTGAGAAATGCACTTACTGTTTTGCAAATTTCGAGGATGATCTGAGAAATGTACCAAAGCGACTGAGAAAAAATGTAATAGGCTATTATAAAAAAAAGTTGACAGTTTGGAGAGTAATTTAGCTGATTGCAAATGTTATGGAACTGTAAAGTGTGTCTTTCTGAAATAAAGAGAATTTAATGCTCATATTTCTACAAATAGTCTAGACCATTTTGAAGTCTATGTGGTTTACATAGGCTACAAATTCATGGCCTATCATTGTTGTTTGTGTACGATCGCCCCCTACTGTCCAAATAAGAGACACTTATGATGTTAAAATGATGTTTTTGTTTTGTTTTGCTTTTGTTTTAATAGCGGGAAATTATGATAACCTGAGAAAACAAACAAATATATATGCATGATAAAACTATTATTTCCAACCTTCATCCTGACGCTCTGTCTGAAACGATCCATTTTTAAGGGGCAGCGTCTTTATGACTTGTCAGTAAACGGCTACTGTTATGATTGGCTAACGAAACAGTAGGCTAACCACGCCCACCAGGTCCTGCATCAGTGTTTTGAAAACATTATCCATATAAAGCCATGATTTACAGACAAATCATTATGAAATCATTTACTTACAGTTTGTGATGCTGCTGTCAGATCCAATAGATGGACAGTGGGCGAGGTGCGATGTTGTAAAACTATTCATCGAAGTCATATGCAAATATGTTTTTGCCTGTGTGATGCCACAGATGCCGCAATATCAAAGCAAGCCGTTTTTGGAGCTTGATTAGGCTATGTTTTTGTTGTTGTTGTTTTATAATGTGAAGTTCGTTTTTTCGTTTTGTCTGCTAATTCTGCCATATAGGCCTACTGCATAGGCTATTTTAATTGTGTTCATACCTTTGTCAACTATAGGCTATCAAAAGATCAAGACAAATTTGATTTCTCATGTCATGACCCCTTTAAGAAAAATGGCATATATGGTGGGGGATGGGGGAAGATGCCCCCTTATGCGCATTTACTTTAAGCTGCATATTTAGATATTGCATGTGCAGGATGATGATGCATCAGTTCATTTGTTATTGTAGGAAATAAATAGAAACATTTGCTAATTTAGTTGTTAAAGCACAAAATGTCAAATTATTCAAAGAAGGCAATTAATGAATCCCAACGGCAAGATCGTTATATTCCTGATAATTAGCTACATTTCTTTTGCCATTTATTAAACATTTATACAATTATTTCATGATTCAGATGATTGCAAGAGAAGTTCTTGCCAATATAATGAGGACAATACATAAATGTAGGCTAATAAAACGACAAAGGTGTCTTAAAAACGATTCAAAGTGATAGGCTACTTTATGGCTTCTAATTGGAATGTTCTTACAAACTCACACACACTCTTTTATTTAGGACGACAGCCTAGCATCTCGGTTTCTGGGCTCATGTGCGCCATCAGCAGGACGTACGCGAATCAAACACTCCATCACATCAGTGATCAGCGAGAACAGTTATAAAGGAAAACATACAGGAGGAGGACGCATCATGCCCGGTATGTGTTTGGCTGATAAGATGACCGATGATCTTCAGATGAAAAACCTTACTTTAAGTCTGACTAATAGCCTACTGTTGTTTGATTTGATTAAATGCGAGAAGGACGAGGTCCAGGTGAACGAACCTGGTGTTTGGTCCAGGTGAAGGGTCCGTCGGAGGTGACCGCAGCAGAAGGTATGACAAACATCTGGATGGATGGATGGATGGATGGATGAATGGATGGATGGATGGCTGGGTGGCTGGCTGTCTGGATGGATGGATAGATAGATAGATAGATAGATAGATAGATAGATAGATAGATAGATAGATAGATAGATAGATAGATAGATAGATAGATAGATAGATAGATAGATAGATAGATAGATAGATAGATAGATAGATAGATAGATAGATAGATTTGTTTTGTGAGGGTAAAATTAGGTTATATAATACTAACTTTTTCTAAAATAAATGACTTTTATATTGTCACTACTAAAGGTAAATTATTAAAATAATAAAATACTCTTATTAAAAACTATTTTTTTCCCTAGTGTACAGTTAGATACATAAATGAAGAGAAACATTTAGAATTGACATTTTCACAAAACTTCATGTAGACTTTGTTTCTATTCCTTACTGTTATATGAACGTGGGCTTTCTAACACTTTTTTATGCAGATGCCCCAATTATGGCCTCCTGGACTATTGAAAACCTGCTCAAAGAGACTGAATCCCTATTCAATGCCTAGGCTACTAGTATTTCATTTTATTTTTAACTTTAAGAGAATTTTAAGACTTTCCCCTCCTAAACAACCTGTTGAGTTTATAATATATTGTAATATTTGTAATATATTTAACAAGAAGAGGGTGAGGTGACAACAATATGCTATAGTGAAGCAGAAATAGTCTACTCAAGATATCACCACTGATATGAAATATTGATCTGAGCCAGAATATAAAGCAAATTAGGCCTAATCAATAAAACAGCTACACTTATAATTTGAAGAATGCCTGTGAATTAGTGTACACTGTTAATTATTTCCCTGTTAAATAACAGGAAATTACTGGCAGCAGGGTTACCATTATTTTCCTGTTATTTTAACAGTTTATTCCTGTTAATGTTTTTTTACAGTGCACTCCCCGTAATGTTTTTCAACAGGAATTTACTGTAAATCGCAGAAAAAACAGGAAACAACTGGCAGCAGTGTTACCATTATTTTCCTGTTAAATCACCATTTATTTTATTTCCATTAAATGTTGTTAATTTTTTTTAGCATATTGTAACGTGTACCACTGATTGTTATAGACATATTCTAGCTTGAGTTAATACAAGAATAGGCATAATCCATCAGATAACACTTAAGTGAAAGAAAACGAATAGTTCTGTGTTGAAATTAACTTTTTTTATTGTAATACAAACACTGAAAGGTAAATACTTACAAATGTAGGCACACATGGATCAGACCAATTACAGAAATATACTGTATATCATGTTCATTGCTGACATCTGTGGTCGCTGGACGGAAAATAACAACTGAGTCTGTCTTAAACTAGCAAAGACACTTGCGTTTGGCTTTGCGCTGCGTCGGTGCAAGATAAGGCCCTAAACCTCAACATTTAATGTTCCCTGAACTGCTAAAATTCAGCTAAAAAACTCAAACCAAGGATATACACAGTGACTCCTGGTCACATAAAAATTTTACACATAGGCTCAGATTAATCACAAACAAATCTCATTTTCTCATGTCCATGGCTTAAAAAGTAGCAAATACATTTTTAAACTCAAATACATTGTTCATTATAACAAAATACTGAACCTCAACACTTAGTGTTACATAAACCACTAAAATTCAACATGTATGAATACATTCAAACCAACACTTAATGGAACTCTTCATCAATAAAGAGCAATAAACAATAAAAACTGTCACTGCTTAGACCACTAACCATTTTCTCAAAGCACACAATGAGGATCCTTTGCAAAGTCTTGGGTCTGTATAAGAGAGAGAGAGAGAGAGAGATATGAGTTCCATAATTTCAAATGTTTAATCCAAAATTATATCACATGGCTTGACCTAACAAAAGCTAATTTTAGAAACAGAGCACAAAACAGACAGAATAAAAAAATAATAGAAAGGGTGATGAGTACAATTCATTGAAAGAACAAAAAAAGAATGGCAAGAGCATGGAAGAGGAATTCAGCATTCTAACTTTGAAAGGCAGTTGAGAATGAACATTAGAATGAATTTCCCCAGCTCCTGAGTTGTTGCTGTTTGAACATATGTGTAATGTATACATCTTACTCACCATTTTCAAATGAAATCCCACTGAAAGTCCATGAGCTTGAGCAAGACGTGGCTGGCGACGTGTGAATTGACAAAGTTCTTCTTTTTTTCCCCCTTTGCAGCCTTTGTCCCTTTTTCTGGGTTTAAACCCACAAAGCGTCTGAAAAATTATACACTGGTTAAAAATCTAGTAATTCACACAGACTAACAGCACAACAAAGACAACAAATGTACATGAACTATCCTCAACATGCACTATCTTCTTGCCTCTGTGAATATTGTAAGTTGCACTAAAACTTTCTAAATCAAAGTTAATTGCTAAATCCCATCACCAGACCTGTTGAAACCATGCCTGAGCCACAGCTAGGCCAGAAAAATATGCAGGTGTTAACAGACAATATCTTACCTCTGGAT
Source organism: Rhinichthys klamathensis goyatoka (assembly GCF_029890125.1). Classification (NCBI taxonomy): domain Eukaryota; kingdom Metazoa; phylum Chordata; class Actinopteri; order Cypriniformes; family Leuciscidae; genus Rhinichthys; species Rhinichthys klamathensis. The sequence continues at coordinate 374,545 of NW_026606977.1, read as the reverse complement.
GAATTCAATCGTGCAAGCTGCCTCCTCTTGGTACTGTAGGTTAAAGATGTAAAAACAGGGGGGGGAAAAGACGCCAGCCCTATCACAAAGGTGGACTGGATCCCTTTGCAAATGATTTGGCCATCAAGGCTGAGCATCCAGCGCTGGAAGCGGCTTCCTGTTTCTCCTGAAACAGAAATGTTTTAACTGTCAAATTTCTGTTTTAGTTTTCATTTTGAATAGTTTAGTTTGATACCATTGAATTCACTACAACACTAAACCCAACTGTCCTATCTAAAACCAACTTACCAAGAAGTATCAGACGAGGAGTTGCAGGTATAGTGAACTCTCAAGGTCAGCTTCAGTGGCATATCCCTAGGACATAGAACAAATTAAACACAATATTAACGACATAAGACTACCACTGACTGAGATAGATAAATATATAGATAGAATGAGAGATGGAGAGACAGGAAGAGCTAGATAAAGAGAGAGGGGATATAGATAGAGAGATAGAGATATAAATCCTGGGATATCATCTTGAACAGCAGTGATCAGGGATGGTATCCTGCATCTGTAATAAAAAAAAAACAAGAAAACAAATGTAAACATTGATCTACAACTCAATGATAATCAAAACAGCAACAAAAAAAACACAAAATAGGGTGCACTATACCAAGGCAATTAAAAGAGAATAGCTGTTCACATAGCTAGATACTGCACTAGCCCTATCAGTAATAGCTGTTTTTGCTGGATTTACCTCATTGTAAGGCTAAAACCTGCACATAAAATAGTCACACCAGCATGTCTGGTAGCCCAAACAGCTATAATCCATCAAAGACGAGCAGCTGACATGAATTCATTAAATACTTGGACCAACTAGACCAACTAAGTTAACGTTATCTAGCATCATAAACAGCTATCAGTAAATAGATTTATGTTAGCCGTTTGATTTTCAGGATAAATCTGCTTTAACCAGACTGCATGCCAAGAATGCCACACAAACTTGACCACGGGAATGCTACTTAAAGTTATTGGCCTAATGTTAGCCTATTGTTTATAGATTTAGATCGTATACATAAATGGACATTAAAATAAGCGCATTGTTTCTAAAAATTAATGGACAAACTATCAAAATCACCTAGGCTCATTAGCAGCTAGCTAGCTAAGTTACGTTACTTCATTTCATGTGGTGTAAGTCCGTGGCGTTTAGTATACATCAACATCACTGATAGATGTTAAAACTATGCATGACTTTCAAGAAACTCTCTCACCGGATTATTGTGATTTTGGTCGATGTAACCACCGCGATCCTCCGACATGGATCTCCGTGTTCGTTGCCGGCCGGTTCAAATGCCTTATACGCTCCTTCCCAGAATTAAAAAAAAAATACTGTATGAACATGTTATTTCAAATAGTGGCGCCAATAGACATATTAGGGTGGCGCCTGCCAGCGTGCTGCGTGTCATACGGATATTTACACCGTGTTCAGAAAGAACAGGGGAGACACACCCACCCCCACCCAACCTTGAACCTTGATTGAATCAGTCGTTTAATAGCAACCTAAAAAACCGAAATGAAATTGCATAACTTCTCCACTGATATAATAACTTTTTTTATAATAAGCATAAAATTGCATAGCGGCATTTATCAACAAACATACCAGACCGTTATCCGACATCTTTGCTTGAATTTTCGATTTTGCGGTTAAATAACAAAAATGAGGTGTTATTTAACAATGAGGTGTTAAATAACAAAAATGAGGTGTTATTTAACATATATTCCCTAAAATTAACAGTAAGGCGCAGTTATTAAAAATAACAGGTTAATCATGTTGAAATTTGGGTGTAAATTAACAGAAACATTTTACAGTGTAGACTAATAAACAGTTAACCGAGCGGCAAGCAGAATAATTCACCGAAACGTTGCACGTCAGAATCTCAGTGAATTGCATATTGCAGCTGGGAAGTCCTTTGTATAGCTTTGTATACCAACACATATCTGTATAGGCGACCTCTATTTCAGCTTTTCAGATTCAGTATACCCTGGACTGTCAATCTATATTT